>NC_087171.1:22435766-22438266 GCF_035594125.1 Scylla paramamosain | reverse complement strand
CGTATATACGTAGAAGTGGCGAGGTGAAAGCCGAGGGTAAAAAGTTCAGGCAACATGCACAAGTGTAAGAGGCGAGCTGAGTGTGTCGAGAGTGACGGAGGGGAAAAGGAGATGGCAAGGCTAAGGTTTCCCGCGGCAGAACCTTGAGGGAGCGTTGATGGCGACCGCGGCGAGGCAGGGAAAGGAAAGTAAAGGAGGGAAGGAGAGTCAGGAGTGGGGAAAGTAGGAATAAAAGAGAAAGTAAAAGGAGATACGTAGGAAAGCAGGAAGGAAAGGCTGTGATAAATGGAAAAGTGTCAGCAGATTTTTAGGGAGCAAGAAGAAAAGAAAAATGAGTGAAGCAGAACTGACCTGCGGAAGACGAGAGATGAGTGAAAAAGGAGCAGTCGATTTCAACAAAGTCTGTATAGAATATAATCCGTTCACCCATTGCTTAATTATTAAATCACAGATGCAGTTGTCAATGATCAGATGTGGTTTCCAATGACACTCTTCTCCTACATGCTTCCCTCGCCCCTACCTCGGACTCCTGACATCCCTCCTCCATACAGCCCTCCCTCCACCCTCCCCCACTCCTCTTTGCATTCCTGTCATTCCTCCTTCCATAAAGCCCTCCCTCCTCCCTCCACCCTCCCCCATCCCTCCCTCCATAAAGCTCTCCCTCCACCAACACTCCCCTCACCCTCCGCTCAGTGCCCGGCGTGCCATTAACCGCCTAATGAGACAGAAGCACATAGACAAAACCGATGTCGGAATATATAAACCATTTAGCTAGCCGGCTTTGCACGCCATCCCAGGCCTCGTGCACCGACTTATTTACACTGCACGGCTGGGGTGTTATTTATTTATTCATTCATTCATTTAAATTTCTTGCCTCTCTTCTATCTGTCGACTATGTTTATTTCATCTTACCTCTCTCCCTATCTCTCTCCCTCCTCTCACACGGGGAGATTAAGGTAAATCTAATCCTCCTGTTTTGAATCGCGGAAGCTTTCAAAACAATTACTGGTAAAGAAGTTCACGTGTACACTAATGACTGCTGAGAGAGAGAGAGAGAGAGAGAGAGAGAGAGAGAGAGAGAGAGAGAGAGAGAGAGAGAGAGAGAGAGAGAGAGAGAGAGAGAGAGAGAGAGAGGGGGGGCATGAAAGACGAGCAAAAAACAGACAAACATGAAAGAAAAAATGACAGAACAAACATAAAAAAATCAGTGCAAACAATAGAGACGAATAGACAGGGAAGAGTAAGGAGCAATGCAGCTGCTCTCAGAAGTCCTCTTGAAGGGGCAGGCGGGTGTGGCGGTGCTAGTGTTGGTGGCGGCGGTGGTTGTGGTGGTGGTGGGTTGTCGTGGGTTCACAGGTGCATTGAGGCTGAGTCACGAATTGAAGTGTCAAGAGATGCAAGGCAGCCAGCGAACCAGCGAGCCTTTAGGGACGCGAGGGGGAAAAAAATGCCATGAAAGTTGAGATACGTTTCAATTGAAAGGCTTTTCACTGGAAAGGGGAAATGGCGAGTTTATGTGACGAGGGAAAAAAGTTTTGTAATGACTTACGTCTTCTCTCTCTCTCTCTCTCTCTCTCTCTCTCCTCTCTCTCTCTCTCGTTAAATAGTGAAATAGACAACGACCCATATGAATTTCTCACCGAAAACTACACCTCACGCACCTTCCCTCCTCTCCTCACTTCAGACCTGTCCTGACTCTATTACCTAACACCTAACTCGCCACTCTTGTGAACATCAACCCAGTCTCTTCATCTCCCTTCAGTGATCCACCGTCACAAAGTTTTCTAGACCTGGACTGCCGTTACACAGAATACCAAGCGCACATTGGTCATCATCACCCTGGTTATTTTTACCTTGATTTGACTGAGGTAGTAAAGGTGCAGTATAAATGAACCTTTAATTAAATTGCCAGCAAAACAACCTTCCCTCGCAAGCGGTTCACTATAAAAATAAAACACTAACGATGGTTGCGGCTCTTTGATGTACTCGTAAAAACTAAACCATTGCAGTTCCATATCCAAACGAGCCCGGCGTGCGGGGCGGACCTCCTGCAGGCACACGCGCCGCTATAAACTAGGATAAACCTATTACGCGCCGCGCCAGACCAGCTAACACCTACATGGGTCATACAACACAGCCAGCCAGCCACGCGGCAGTGTTGAACAGACCCATCGCTTCATCATTCTCTCTCTCTCTCTCTCTCTCTCTCTCTCTCTCTCTCTCTCTCTCTCTCTCTCTCTCTCTCTCTCTCTCTCTCTCTCTCTCCACAAGCCTGGGCACTCATCCTCACGTTTCTGCTTTCCATCTCTGCCACCCAGAAGTTAACCAGCATCTTCACTCCCTCATTCCCTCTGGGCCAAACTTCGAAACAGACTTCCTTAGTCTGTCTTCCTGCATCCCTTCAAAATTTTTTTTTAATGATTTTTATATTGCAATATCAGCTTCTGCAGTCATGTTAAAACGAACAAAACGCGCAAGGAAGAGGGTGTTAAGGAAGAAT
>NC_087171.1:22313266-22430766 GCF_035594125.1 Scylla paramamosain | reverse complement strand
TCCTGGCTTTCGGCTTTAGGTTTTCACACCTCTGTATGTATCACGACCAAATACTTGCTCTGGTTACTGGCATTTTTGTCTCTCCGCGCCGCCCACCCGTGGAGGCTTCTGGTTGTAAAAGTATGTTCGAGGAATTTATTGGCTTTGAAGTGGATGGCTCAGAATGTTGGTGGATGCGAATATCTTTCACCATCTGGATTTCACATTTTGGTAGGCGCATCGCGTCATGTAAGGGGGTCACCATTGCTCTGTCCTTCCTTTCAGCAGTTACCAGTTAGGACTTTCATCCACGTCACACAGGCGGCGGTTGGAAACGTTGCAAGGCGTGATCCATGTTGCTTTAGATGTAGCTGGTGGCCGGAACGTGATTCTTTCCTCGATGCAAGTGTCTTTTTTGATTAAGACCGCACGTGTATATAGTTATCAGCTATTACGACCAGTGCGATGATCATGGACTGAAAACTCTACACGTGACAGAGAATATTAATGGATAATATCATATAAAAAAAACTTGCAAATTCTTTTAACATACATATATGTGTAGTATTATAAGAGAAAATTAATCTTCGTAATGTTTCCCACGTAACTTATGAAATAACGTATCTGTTTCAGTAATAAATTTGTTCCGGTTGTCGAGGCGTGTAATATTGCTCGCGCCAAAGGAGCGTAACATATCTATAAACGTAATGAAATGTAGGTCAAGGTAAGATTGCAATCAGTGTCCAGTTTTGCGACAAGTGTGAACTATGCGAGGTGAGGCAAGGCGAGACGAGGACGCGCTCTGCCACGCGCACGCCCTCGCCGCCAAGAGAGTGACAAGTGGTCACGGAGTATTTCTTGTCTCTTTATTGGGACGCCAGGCCGCGGCGGCATAACTCTTCAAGGCCTCCCCAGTTTACAGCAGCGTGTTTCAACAACTTAGGGTGAGTTTAGAACGCCGAAGCCGCGCCGTAAAGTTTTGAAAAAGGCAATACAGGCCGTTTGGAAGCGAACTCTGGACGACGAGGCTTCCCGCCCGCCCACACGCCGCCTCTCTCTCTCTCTCTCTCTCTCTCTCTCTCTCTCTCTCTCTCTCTCTCTCTCTCTCTCTCTCTCTCTCTCTCTCTCTCTCTCTCTCAATTTAATATCTTTATTTAGCCAAACGTGCTCGTGAATGGTAACGCTTTGTTTATTTATATTTGGTTTATTTGTACATGGAAAGCACCCGTTACTAACAAGCAAATGCATATATTTTTTCATATTCCCGACATAATTCACAATGTTTATAGTAAAACCTTTATCTCTTTCTCCCCCCAGAAGTTCCTCGCCAGGTCAGCGGAGGCTAAAAGGTTAGCCTTTTAGTCATGACATAGACAAAAGGTTAGTCATGACATGGACACCCTGTGTTTGGTAATGAGGTGTAAGGCATTGTGGGAAAACTGACTGAAGGGTTATGGAGTGCGTTATCTCTTCCTTCTTATTCTTGCTGACCTTGCACTGAACTTTTGTCCTTGTTCCTCTCTTTATTTTACTATTTCCTCCTCCTTCTCCTACTACTTTGCTGTCCTGTCTCTTAACTCTGTAGCTAGTTCGTAGTTGTTCCCAAACAGCCATGCAGTGACCCAAAGGCCTGTTACTGTTTCGTTATCCTTTGTAATCCTTTGTAATCCTTTGTAATCCTTTGTAATCCTTTCTTATCCACGTTCTCCTCCTCCTCCTCCTTCTCCTTCCGCATTTCCTGTAGCTATTTGTTCTTCCTTGTCAGCAATTTATTTTTTTTTACATCAAACTGGTGTCAGTATCGTGTCAGCTTACCCAACTTAGAAATGTGTGACTGTCAAGGAGGACTCCCGAGGCTCCTGCTCTCCTCCCTCCCTCTCTGTCAAAGTCTTGCTCATAAACTCTAAACTCTAAAGCTCTTTGTACGTAGTTAATTTGTTTCCCTAAGTGTTGGAGTTACGGAGGGAAGGAGGAAGGGCGGACAAGAGGGAGATGAGATGAAATTAGTTCACTGAGACTTTTCCATTCCGTTTCGGTTTTGCTACGTTAGAAAAGTCAATTCAGAAGAGTGCAAAGGATAATTTGAGATCAGCGAAACCTGTCATCTTCAGGGAAAAAAATGTAAGGATCACGGAACTATTGATAAATAAAAATAGGAGTGAAAAGAAGCATGAAAAGTTTGAACAAATCTGAATGAAGGCTCTTCGTGCGTTAACAAGATCCGTAGATGGAACATTTCAAGGGATCAAAGACGAAATTAAGCTTAATGAAACAAGGCATCGCACTGACCAACTCTGATATCCTAGTAAGCCAAGGGAAACGCGAGGGAACCTTTGTATGACTTGAGCTCCCGAGGGTCTGTTTGGTTTCTACCGCATCGCTCGGCCATACGCGGTCTTGCTCCCACCTTCCTCCTGTTATTCTTTCCCTACATGATGCTGTTTTGTTTTTATGGCTTTCATCATCCGCAATAGGCATTAGAGCGCCAAGGATGACTGGCCTCAAAACGTGTAATCGTACTCAAAGACTCAACATAATGTGTGTGTGTGTGTGTGTGTGTGTGTGTGTGTGTCTGGATGCGCTCTGAGAACAGTCACACCATCCATTCATTACTCCCCGCGTCTCACTGCTGTACTCTTACACTCGTACATCGTCTCGGCGCTCAGCCACCCGCCTTTAACTGCCGTGGAAACGTAACAGGCCGGGTGAGGGTTAGGTCACCTTGGCGCCCCGGCCCATCGTCAACGAGCGAGCGAGTGTGTGCTGCAAGACGTGGGGAACAGGGACGGGCACACACTCCACGCTGAGCACACTGAACACACGCCTCAGCAAAACATGAACAGAAGCGTGCGTGACTCAGCACACGGCGAGTCTTGATGAAGGAGAATGCTGGCGTCCCCCTCACTCCCGGGAGACGAGCGCTTTGGTTCGGAAATTACTTGTTTTTCAATAACTCTTCTTTTCCCCGCGACGCTCCTCTTTCCCGCTGTCTCGCGCGTCCCAGTGGCGCCAATTTGTTCATCGCGACGCGGGATGATCTTAAAACCAATTTCCTCCGTGCTAACATTTATAGGAATTTCCTGAGCAAAGATTCGTCTGCAGCACAGCAGCACAAGAGACGCGGCGCCGCGGCAGCGTGTGCTGAGGGAATTGCCTCCTGCAGCGAACCTGGCGAGGGAAAGAAGCGAGTGTGCGTGACCGAGGAAGCAGCTGATGTCTTGGCGTAAAATAGACCAGGAACCAATTAGGCGAAGGAAAGTTAACGTGAATATATTAAACCTATTGAAATCCTGCGAGGAATCTGTGCATGAAATAGACTGCGTCGCATTTTGAAATGAAGATAATGACGGCTTAGTAAATACTGGGGCGAACTCGGCGATAAAAACACCGCTCGTGGGAAGCTTCACTCCCTTGCTGACTGATTCAAAACTTTGCCATGAATAAGAGAAAGAATGAGCGTGACTTTGTCTACAGCCGTCTCTTGAGACTTGGGATGCACACTATAGAATGACAACCTTCTCCTCCTCTTCCTCTTCCTTCTGTGTGTGTGTGTGTGTGTGTGTGTGTGTTAAAGTGTCTGGATTTATTTCTGTTTCTGTCTGTTTTGTGAGTATTGATGCACCTCTCCGTCTGTCTGTCTCTCTGTCTCTCGGTCTGTCTGTCTGTGTTCTCTCTCTCTCTCTCTCTCTCTCTCTCTCTCTCTCTCTCTCTCTCTCTCTCTCTCTCTCTCTCTCTCTCTCTCTCTCTCTCTCATTCAAAAACAAAAAGGCAAATAAATAAATGAATAAACATAATGTGAAAGAAGCTAAAAAAATAACACATAACATTTCGGTAATCAAGTTCCATCTCGTCTTTTTTTGCAACACCAGAAAGAAAAAGAGGAAACACAATTCCCCACACTTTTCTTTTGCCGCGAGAAACACAAACATTTCACGTTAGTGTTTATGTTACTGCTGCCCGCACCAATTCTCAGGGTGAAAAAAGAAAAAAAAATTTGGAAAAAAAAATCGTTAAAAGAGAAAAAAAATATTAGTCTGGTCACTTAATCCCTAGAGCCTTTTTAAATCCCCAAAACGAACGTCACATATGAGAAAAAAAAATGTGGATGAGGGGAGCTACGGAGGGAGGGGGGAAGGGGGGAGGGAAGATACAGGGAGAACGAAACTAAGAATAATGAACAAGGATGACTAGGTTTGTAAAAAAGAGAAAAAAAAGTGAAAGTAAAAAAAAAAAGTGCATTTAAAACCGCTCTTTGTGATTGGGCGTAATTACAGAGCACAAAGCCGCAGGACATTACGTTTTACACCGGTCTTCATCCTTATATACAGGTAACTCCCTCCACAAACGGCGCCGGCATTAATTGGGACGCACCTGAGCTTCATCGCATCGCACTGTGCTTTCTCCCTTAACGGCGCGTGCTGCGGGGCTGTTATGGGGCGGGGAGCGGCGGTGAGGCGCGGCGGTACTGGGTTAGTGGGCTGGTCGGGGGCCGTTTTGCGGATGTTTCTGCTGGTGGTGGTGGGTTGCCACGTGTGGGTGAGTAAAAGAAAACCCAGAAGCGGAAGAGGGAAGCGAGGAGGGAAGTAAGAGAGGGGAGGGTATAGAAACCCCAGGGGAAAAGATAAATGGGCGAGGTTCTTGATGACAGGGAGAGGGGGAGAAATGCATTGGTGAGGGTAAGGAAAACTTAATAGGTCAGGAAGATCAAGGGAGCTCAAGGGAGTAAGCAGCAGGGAGGAGGCACAGGGGGAGAACCAATGTTAAGGCAATAAGTGAGTATGGATGAAAGGGAGAGGGGAGAAAACAGGGGAAGAACAGCGCCAACGCCTCTTTTTGTTTCCTTCTACAGAGACACGAGATAAGTTGAACTATTTTTCCTTCTGAATTTAATAACAGTCTGGCGGACATATGAAAAGAAATATAGATAAGGAAACGAGAAACTTACAATGTAATATACGAAGTGTTACCCTTCAGGTATGCACGTGGATATTCTTGATACACCCAGCCATGCACACGCAGCATATTTTCACGGATGGCAGGAGGCGCCCGCACATTCAGTATTCCTGGAAGTCGCTCAGATGATTTCCACTATGAAATTTACTCCCATTACCTCTCTCGCCTCGCCTCGCCTTGCGCTGCCCGTACTCTCCAGGGGACTCGCGGCGACCGTTGTCTCAATGTTTTCCTTCCTTCCTGCTGCCGCCGTGACCACCGTCCTTGTGCATCCGATGATCGCCTTCCTCCACTCTCTCTCTCTCGAATTCTCAGGCCACCTTCAGGCTCAGTTTCTCCCTCCCACTGTCTGCATCCAACACGCCCTCTGTCGTCTCATTCTATCCTCCCCCCATCCTCTCTCTCTCTCTCTCTCACCACATCCCATCCAGCCACGCCCCTCTATTCACCAAACTCTTCCCTTCTTGTTTCCTGCAGTAATGCATTGCGCTCTGTCACACACACCACACACACACACACACACACACACACACACACACACACACACACACACACACACACACACACACACACAGAGACGAGGTCCCTGAAGGACAGGTATAAACGAGGTGAACTTTTTTGTGAAAATTTCTAGACGAGAGCAAAAGTTTTTCATTGTCTCTTTCCTTGCCTGCCATCTGCCCTTTTTCTCTTTCCATCCTTTTTCGTTGTCCTTTTTCTGTTGTCTTTGTTTTAGTTTTGAATTTTCCTCGTCCGTTTCCTTGCTATGTATCACGTTTCCTTTACTTATTGCTCAGCAACGTACCTTTATGCCACATTCGTCATCACCACCACCACCACCACCTCCACCACCACCACCACCACCATGATTCTGCCGAGTGGTAACAAATGAGAATCGTGGTCCGCCGAGCCTGACGGGACAATTGCTCCTGAAGGACTTCTTCCCTCCTCTCGTCCTCCTCCTCACGGACTCCCCGAGAGGCGCCACTCCTCAAGGCCCCCGCGCCGCCGCCTCCAATATCCCTAAAAGCTGCGCTCTCCGAGCACGGCAGTGAGCACTGCGAGCTGCGGCGCGGCGAAGCTTATGACTGCACAGGTGTGCTGCTAATGAGTGGTGGTGGTGGTGGTGGTGACTGCACAGGCGTGCTGCTAATGAGTGGTGGTGATGGTGGTGGTGACTGCACAGGAGCACTGACAGGAGAAGGACAAAAAAAAAAAAAAAACTGCAAAATAATGACAGTCACTGCGCGGAAGCGTTTTACAAACTGCCTCAATATTTTCCACTTTTGTGAAAGTTTTACTCTTCAATTCTTATCATGACTCTTTTACATTTTGTTCAGACAATTAATAGTTCCTTTTATCGACTTTACTTCGTAATGTACATTTTATCGGAAAACTTTAGTAAAACTTAAGTTCTATCTCAGCCGTAACCTTTTCACCATAAAAGCTTCTTCACATCGTGAGGTATTGCGATGTACACACATAAAGAATAATCTTTTATCCTACATTTCAACAGAGCGGCAGCAAATTAGCTTTTTAATACTTGTTTGTACTTTTCTACTTACCGGTAATTATATTCGAGTGAAAATAAAAGATTAAAAAAACACATTCAATTTCGTGAAGGGCTTAAATGAAATCTTGCAGTGAAGACGCTTTCTGCAGCAAGACAAGATCCTTTAATGAAGCAAGGAGGAGGAAGGTGAATGTGCCCCGCGAGGGAAGGACGGCGAGGGAAAAGATGGACGAGTCTTGTTCCTCACCTCCACTGCTTGTGTTGCGAGTGGAAGGCGAGACAATCAATTACGAGTAACGATGATTGATTAACACTCGTGTGTCTTGCCGCCATCACTGTGCATCACTGAGAGAGAGAGAGAGAGAGAGAGAGAGAGAGAGAGAGAGAGAGAGAGAGAGAGAGAGAGAGAGAGAGAGAGAGAGAGAGAGAGAGAGAGAGAGAGAGAGAGAGAGAGAGAGAGAGAGAGAGAGACCAATCCACGACCCACCATCAACAAAACAACCACTTCCACCACTATCACCATCACTACCACTACCACTACCACTACCACCACCACCACCTCTTCCTGCTCATCTTCTCATTCCCTGTGATGAATTAAGCACGGCATCATCACCTCAGTTGCCTCATTATAAAACAACAATAGTCCCCCAAAAAAAAAATATTAAAAAACCCGCCAGTGGCTTTTACTGCAGTGAATTCAAGACTAGCACCATACATATATAATTACCTGAGTACATTTATAACCCCACCACCGCAGCTGAACCGTGGCCGCTTTGAAGGTACGGCCTTTGTGATGGAGCGATCAGGTGACGTGTAATTATTCAGATGTAGCTGCGTTTAACTGCTACGGTGAGAGAGAGAGAGAGAGAGAGAGAGAGAGAGAGAGAGAGAGAGAGAGAGAGAGAGAGAGTTTACATGTCACTTTCCTATACTTTTGCATGAATTACCTCAGCAACACACAATATATGCGACATTCGCTATATCAATACTCTTCTTGAGGAGCGATACGAGATAAAAACGAGGTAAAAGTGAGCAGAGAAGGAAAAGAAAAGAAGATAGAACTTTGGGGCAATCGTACAGGCAGCGCTGAGATGTGGTGGTGGTGGTGGTGGTGGTAGTGGCTGCAGCATCTCCTCGCGTTCCCAACTGCAAAAACAACTTTAGCAATTCATTTATTTTTCATCCAAACACTATTTTCAAGAGAACTGAATACGTGACGCTACATTCTCTCTCTCTTTTTTTTTTTCTTCTTTTTAATGGGGAAAATTCTTGTGCGTGGTAGAGAATGCATGAACTTCTCCTGTTCCGAGTAAAGTTATTGTCACACTGGTCATAGATAGGGGTGATTTTTGGCCCATCGGACATGAGTAGCGGTGTATCAGGGGACCGAGACTCACAGCGGGAGGGAAAAGTTAACACAAACACGGATAGAGGCATGGATGGATCTTTCTTGGTTGGATTATTGTTAAGTAATGCACCTCAGGACCGCATGGTGCCTACGATTCTAAAAAAAATAAAAATAATAAAAATAAAAATAAAAATAAAAAAAAGAGAGAGAGAGAGAAAAACGATTGGTCCTGGAAGCTAATTAATATTGGTATCACGATTTACTGATTGTTGAAATGCTTTCTGTTTTCCAGTTAGCAGCTCGAAGTGTTTGTTTTGCCTTCGAAAACCAAACAAAAACTAAACGATAATTTCCTGGCTGTGTATTTATATAACGTGTTTTTTTTTTTTTTTTGTCAATTAAACTTACTTTTTACGCATGTTTGCATCTGTTTGAGGAAAATATTTTCGTTGAAACTACAGTAATTTGATGTATCTACCTACGCACGATGGTTGCATCCGCCACTAGTTCTGTATATAGAAAATCGGTCTGGGTAGAGGGAAAGCCATGCGTGAGCGAGCGAATTCCTCGTGCCTAACGGTGCCTGAGAGTAGCGTGGCACCGACTGAAATGAGACTCTTCTACCTCGTCCCACAGAGGAATGACCCGACGACCCCGCGGGATGTTGGTTGGGCAGTGAAGGGGGGCGAGAAAGAAGTTACTTTTGGCAAGATTACCTTCTGTCACTGTAGCTCCGCCCACCATCTGCTTCATGTACTTTTGCCTCATGAATCAAAGGGAACTGGTCTCCAAGTTTTATCGTCCTATCCATCTAATCTCCCGCATCATGTACTGTATGTTCTTTACATCAGCTTCCCTCCTTGGCTGCTTCATAACAACATGCTTCTAGTTAACGTCCTTGTTTATAATGATTCTCCCTCCCTCTGTCCTCTTGGTCAACTGTTGTCTTCGTCCACTCCCATCCCTGAGTCACGTCTTCCCTGTTCACTGCCCTCTCTGTCTACTGTCCTCACCATCCACTGTCCTCTCTGTCCACTGTCCTCGCCATCCGCTGTCCTCTCTGTCCACTGTCCTCGCCATCCGCTGTCGTCGCCTCCTGCCGTCCCGCTGCTCTCACCAATTTATTGTATTGTTCACAGGTCGTTCGTTGCGCCCACTAGTTCAGGCGCCTCAACCCTTGACCCAGGTTCCACAGGTGGTCCATGGCCCGTGGTACAATGGTCCACTGCAGGCGTCAGACTAAACAATGTGCCCTTTCCGCCCCGTCTTTAACACAATGCACCAATGGATGTGACAGAATCAAAGTAAACAACGTCTGCCAAACTTTCAGGCCATACTGGAGGGTAACAGAGCTATAAAGGAAAATATCTAACAAAGTAACGAGCGCTTTTGTTTCTGTCGGCAATGAAATTTAATACGAATAGAACTCGAAAAATAAGGAAAAAGAATTAACAATATTACGTGACGCACAGTGAGGGACTTGTGTTTGCTGTCTCGGGGCGCAGCGTGTGTTGCTGCCGCCGCGTCCTCACATCGGGTAATGGCGCCACTCACCGCCCCTCCCTTGCTGCACCTACATTAAAAACACATTATTGCATATTCATTAATCCGTGTCTATCGTGAGAGAGAGAGAGAGAGAGAGAGAGAGAGAGAGAGAGAGAGAGAGAGAGAGAGAGAGAGAGAGAGAGGGGGCCTGGCTCATGGAGGGGTCAGCGTGCCCCGCGAGAGCCACATGTCAGGCCGCTCTGGTATCGAGGCGGTGATACATTCCAGCCATTAGACACGCGCCAATGGCTGTGCGCTCATGTCACGCTAAGTTATCACCCTCCTCCTCCTCCTCCTCCTCCTCCTCCTCCTCCTCCTTCTCCTCCTCCTCCTCCTCCTCCTACACACTGCAGATCAACTCAGTTCAGATCACCAAATTAAATCCTCAGCTAGCAGTCCCTCGCAGGTAGCCTTCCTGCAGCACACCGGTCTGGGAGTACGTAACGCAGTGGGGCATAATGGGCGGTAATACCTGTGCCCTGACAGTTTGTGAGCGGTGGGAGGATGATGGCGCGCGGGGAGGAGGGGAGGGAGGGAGGGAATCGTGCAGGGAGGAAGGAAGGAGGGAGAATTTGTCTTTTTTTTTATGTGTGTGAATAGGAAGTGTTGCTGGTGTGAAGGGTAATCGCGTGTGGGAAGGGAAAGAATAGGCGGCAAGGAGGGAAAACACAAGCAGCCGAGCGTCGTTGTGGAAGAGCTGCGAGGGGAAAGGTTGTGAAGGTGCCCACGCTTCGCTTTAACACTATTATACAAGGCCTTTTAAAATAAGCCGCCAATTTGTTATCCGGTTTGGTGTTCTGTGTTACTTTGCTTTACTTTACAAGGAGTGGGACTGACAAATAATAATGATGATAGTAATAACAGTTCAAAGTAATGAAAAGCCACAGAAAAGCCGCTTGTGTTAAGGCTCAGTGAACTTAATACTGCAGGCTGAGGAAAGGCGACAAATAATGCAAGCAACACACACACACACACACACACACACACACACACACACACACACACACACACATTGCTTTTTGCTCATGATGATTCACAGTGCGCGTGTGTGTGTGTGTGTGTGTGTGTGTTGGGAGGTTTGGGGGTGTGGCTGGGTGGATGGGTGACCGTCTTCCCTCCCTCCCTTCTCTTACCGGCCATGGGCAATTTATAACTCGGGCTTAATTTTGTGGACTCGTATATTAAATTATCTTTAAAAGTTTTCAGACATTGTATTTCATGTAGGAGAGTTCTGTATTCTCCATTTGCACACATATGTATCTTCATGTAGCAGCATATTTTTTTGTCTTTTTCTTTATTTTTGTGTGTCTGTGTCTTTGCTTCGTGTGTGCGTCTCTGATTGAGGAAATATAGGCACACACACACACACACACACACACACACACACACACACACACACACACACACACACACACACACACACACACACACACACACACACACACACACAGAGTAGTATGCAGGCGACAGTTAACGAGAAAAAATTACCTAAATATTATTCTTAACGTAACGCTGACACAGTTCTCAGAAGATAAGATATCAGTGTAGTGGAAGCAAAATGTCCCTCTTTATGTTAGACCGATTTCATTGCAAGCTTGTCATGCCTATTTTTCCGTTGATACGATTAGTTTTCATTTAGACTTTTATTATTTACTCTATACTCGTATTTTAACACTTTTGAATTTGAATATCATATGACAAGTTTGCGCTGCTCTCGGTGGCGTGAATGGGAGGCGCTGTTTTTACATGATGTGTGGGGAGTGACAGGCACAAGGCCATTACCCAGAGACAGGCAAGCAGGTAAGCAGGCAGGAAGACAGACAGGCCGGGAGACGGAAATAAAGAAAAGCAGACCCAGAGACTCCTATTAATTTCGCTACATTTAAAGAAACACTATTTCATTAATGAGTGTTCCTGCTGCGCACACAAAGTTTGTGCTAATTTAAAAAAAAAAGTTAGGACGTTTCCAAGATTATTCATGGAGCAAAAAGCACAGCATAAATATCTGCAACACTATTTGTAGGCAGAATTAAGCAGGATTAAAAGAATTTATGCACGTAAAATGGGATAATTTTTCCACCGTATGGAAATAGTGAAAGAATTTTACTTTGGGTTACGTCCAATCATAAACAGCCAATATACATTTTGAAGCTGTAATTCACACACACACACACACACACACACACACACACATTTTCCACAAGATTTCCTCCTCCCGGAAAACGCAGCAAGACGTGTCTGCCTAATACAGTACTTGCAAATCTCCAGGGCGTGACGTGGAGATAGACTAACAAATAGAATATTCTGTTAATGCGTCGCGGAACACATTAGTGAGACATTGCCCGCAGTGCTGCAGCTCAAGGCGGCTGCTGCTATTACTGCCATTACTGCTGCTGTTGTTGCTGTTGCTGCTGCTGCTGCTGCTCTCACAATAAGTAAGAGTAGAGGAAACAACGTTAAAGCCATACTTTCCGCCGACTTGGACTGTTAGTTACTCGCTCCCTGCAATTATTTTTCTTCCGTTTCATGCTGAATATTCTGTACTAATTTGGAGAACAAGGACACACAGACATGCTCTATGTTAAAAATTAAGCAGACTTTTTTTTTTTAACTCTGTATTTTATTTGTTTGCAACTTGGTAAAATATATGAAGGCTAATGTCACTTTTATATCTTCACGCAAAGTCCTTCAGAGATGGCTGGATTCGTCCTCTCGTTTGGACAAGGATAGGCTAAGATGTGTCTTGCTTTTCTTTTCTATTTTTGTCTCTTTTATTGAGTTTTGAGAGAAGGTGAGTGGCTATTACCTGAATTGTAGTGTTTCGGAATGGATTCTCTCTCTCTTTCTCTCTCTCTCTCTCTCTCTCTCTCTCTCTCTCTCTCTCTCTCTCTCTCTCTCTCTCTCTCTGGAGCACAGAGCGGGGACACGAATCGGAAATTGCCGTGGCTACGCTTTTTAATACTCGTGTGGCGGGGAGAGAGAGAGAGAGAGAGAGAGAGAGAGAGAGAGAGAGAGAGAGAGAGAGAGAGAGAGAGAGAGAGAGAGAGAGAAGCACCAAATACAATCAGAAAACTCTCAAAAGGACAACACCAATATCACCGCCTATCTTTTTACCTTCCCAAACAAGCCTCACCTTACCGCAAACTATTCGTTGAAACAAGTACATGTAACGCGCTCACTCAATGACTGAGAGAAGAACAGTGGTTGGCAGTGCTTTGTCTTGTACTGGGAAGCCTGGGAAAGGATCGAGGTCTCTTGGGATGTTAAGTTTCCCACTGAGGCTCTTCCCTTTGACCGTCCTCCTCCGATATGCCTGGCACTCATTGACCCAGGTATCCTTCTTGATCATTACTGTCTCTATATGTGTAACCGGAGCTTTAGTGAATGATGTGACGATTGCTGGTGACTCCTGGTATTTGCTGGCTATAGTTTCAGTAAGATTCTACTCTTGGTGATTTAAAATGCTGGCTTAACATTGAAATATTGTACTTAATAGAAGCTTTCTGCGCTTGCTTGTCATAATATTCCTTTCCGTACAGTTGCCTCGGCCGCCGTTTTCTCCTGGTTGTCTTCGTTTTCTTTAGTTGCTCCCTCCTCCTTCACTGGTTATTGTAGTGGCATGCTTTCGGTGCGTTGTCATAGTTTGCTTGTGTTGTGTTGGGTTTAGGGTTATTTTGATGCTTAAATCTTGGGGAAACTGTTTTTGAAGAAAGGAAACGACAACAAAATAGGAGACAGGGGCAGGTGTCAGCGAATAATGATACTACTACTACTACTACTACTACTACTACTACTACTACTACTACTACTACTACTACTACTACTACTAAAACTGTCAGTTGTTTCATATACTGGTAAATTAACTTCCGCCTTTCCCACCACCACCACCATCACCACCACCACCACCACCACCACCACTGCCATCATCATCATCATTACAGCATTATCATAATCATCCTCCCATTAGCAACTCATTATCATCGTGACAACAGTATCAGCCACTGCGCCACACAGCTTTTATTTACCACTGCCTTCACTATCTCTCATTTTCATTTCTATCATCACCAGTCATCATCATTACCTTATTATCACTGCGTTACGTCACCACCATGAAATACTTTAATCACCACTACATTGTCATCACCCCTACATCACCACCATTAGGTTATATCAACACCAATATATTTTACTTCTTCTCTCTCTCTCTCTCTCTCTCTCTCTCTCTCTCTCTCCTCTCTCTCTCTCTCTCTCTCTCTCTCTCTCTCTCTCTCTCTCTCACTATTCACCTGGCTCTTAATTCATTGCTAATGCACCTGCGCCTCTCACGACTCGTTTGTCTCGCTGCGTCCCATTCATATCTCAGTCGGGGCTCGTTATCACCTCCGGCCTGCGACGTGCGCTGGTCTCGCCCCGCTGCAGGCGTGCTGTTTTTGTTTCTTACTCTTCTTTCACGTTATTTTCATCTCGGCCTCCTGTTTCAAGTTTCTTTCGCTGTAAAGTCTTTCATTGTTCTCACATTTCGTCCCTTTTCACTCTTAAAGTACCCATATTCTCTTCCTCTTCCTCCTCCTCCTCTTACATAGTCCTCGCCAGTACCCACGCACAGGTCTTGTTTCCCGTCACGCACACAAGCAGCAAAATTCACCTCGGTGCAACATTTTCCTGTCTTTCCCACCCACGAGCGGCGCCACAAACGACCCTCCCTTTCAACCAAATGCAGAAAAATAACAAGATCCCGAAGTGAGTATGTCGGTCGGTGGGGAGAGAGAGAGAGAGAGAGAGAGAGAGAGAGAGAGAGAGAGAGAGAGAGAGAGAGAGAGAGAGAGAGAGAGAGAGAGAAATCAGTTTTGCCTCCCTCTTCCTCCCCGCACCCGACTTTGCATGCCTCCGTCTCTCCCTGCGTGTCGTTCAGAGAAGGTAAATAACGCGCCTGTTTTACCTGTGGGGTTTGTGATCACTTCCGGCCCGGCCTTCTCCTCGCGCTCAAAGCAGGTTTGTTAGTGTGTGGGCGCCTCCCTGCCCTTATAAGCTGGGCTGCACTCTCTCGTCGTCTCTGGGGCTCGTCTCCACGCTAGGGCGCGTCGCTTCACTGTAGAGGCAGTGTTGCGTCAGCGGCGTGTCTGGCCTTTTGCCCCACGCGCTTACACCCTTTTGTTTTTATCGCTTTCTAATCTGGTCGAGACGTATTTTATGGGATAGCCGCGTCTTTTCGATATCCAGAATGGTCACCCAGCCACAATTGTTCCCAGGGACGGATCCCCTTAAAGGGAGAGTTCCTGTGAGGACGGCGCGGCTCGGCGTCCTGGGTTCAGCTATATCTGTAAAAGACAGTTTGATCGGGCCCATGTCACTAGTGTGGAACTTAGTAAGAATGACAGTAATACATAACCACCTATGACTTGACCTCAGGGAACACAGAAGGAAATGCCACTTTCGTGTTTGTCTTAGTCCAGAACATGAAATTCCTGACGCAGCTGACTTAATCTTCCATGTCCTCGTTTCAGTAAAGGTTTATGGAGTGCCCTTGCCGGCAGCACGTCATGGAAAACCGTCATGCTGCTCCGCGTGAAGCAAGGAAAGGACAGTCACACAGCGTTTACTGTGAGGATCGTTAGGGTAGAGAGGAAGGGAAGGTTATGTCGAACGGGAACACACACACACACACACACACACACACACACACACACACACACACACATTTTTTTCTATATTCGAGGTGTACATTTCGACACTCGACGTGCAAACTTTTTTTCTTTCTGTCCCTCTCTGCATACAAAGCCTCCCTGCGCCCTTTTTCAAAAATTCCTGCTGTATATGTAGAGCAAACAAGCTCGCACGGGCACACACACACACACACACACACACACACACACACACACACACACACACACACACACACACACACACACACATACACACACACACACACACACACACACACACACATACACACCCTCTTCCTCCTACGCCCTGACTATACTCTATCTACTTCTTTCATAGAGGAAATAGGGCACTCAATCCAAGCCCTTCCGCCGTGCAGACAAACAGCTTCTAAAAGCATAAAAGCACCGGCCTCCATTCCGCCACTCGGCCCCAAGGCAGGGAGGGAGCCTCGCTGGCCCGATGTAAAGCTAAATTGAATCAGGTGTTACTAACAAATCTAGTTACTCGTCTCCAGCATGAAGGCTTAAATAACATCGTACTAGACAACCCTTTCTTCTTAGTCTCACCTTACGTTTGCAAGCTCACCATTATCTTCCTGTAGTGATTCAAGTGAGCGAAGACTGGAATAGGGAAGAGCTTGGCGGGAAATTTTAATCTGCCGTGACTGGTGGAGGGAATGAAGATCGTCGCTTGGTAGGCTACACGGTGCTTGCCTACAGATAGTGCCGCTTTGTCTAGTCGCGCCGGGAGCCTCAGTGATAAGGGGAATTAGACAGACAGACGGGGCAGGTAGACGGTGCTTGCCTGCCTGGATGGCGCCTCGATACACAGTTAATGGGAAGTAGAAAGGGAGGCGAGTCTGGACCCTTCCCTGTGCACACTAACCATTTGGAAGTCCTCTTCTCGAGCTGTTAGTGCCTTTGTCTCAGGTCATGGTTAAATCTCACCTTTTTTGAAGAACAATGTGCCGTCACTGCACGATGATGCAGCAGGACAGGACAGGAGAGGAGAAGGCTCCCTTTCTTAGAACGTATTGTTGTAAAGGTGTGTGTGTGTGTGTGTGTGTGTGTGTGTGTGTGTGTGTGTGTGTGTGTGTGTGTGTGTGTGTGTGTGTGTGGGCGAATGGCTCTTCTTTCAAAAAAAAGGTGGAGCGATATGAAGCAGCATATTACGAGTACCATTAGCTTCCCAGACTCGTATCTAAACTGTGTTAGCTGCGACGTAGTTTCAGGTATCTGTTAGTTCCAGATGAATGTGTGCAGGACTGCAGGCTATTCTCCTTGCGTCAAGTGCCAATACAGCCGTGGGAATGAACGAGGAAACTTCTGCAATAACAAGTTTGGAGAACAACAAACAGCCGCATCATCATTGTCAGTGACGGCAACCACTGCAAGCCTCAACACTTTCTATAAATGCGAGAAATTAGGTGGTGTGGGAGCAAAGGATGAACTAGAAATACTTGATTTCCCTGATGTTTTACCTAGTATTTTCCTCATTACGCGAGATATTCTCTCTGAAGAAGACGGCACTTGAAGCATTAAAGAGGAAAAAAGGCCTCTGGTGCCTGCTGTGTTGTTCCTCACCGAATGGCATACAAGCCTGTGTTTTCACAATCACCCTGTGCACCAGCTACACGTATTTCATCATGGAACTTGATTACATACATAAAAAAAGTTCACAAATAGCTCACGTGCGGTGGAAATGTCGAAACTAATTCTTTTTCAGAATCATAATGAATAACTTAATTCCTCAGTAAAGTCAAGTCAGTGATGGGCCACGTATTATTACGCGGCTTTGTAATAATGGTGACGGATGTGGATACGCTCATCAGATTAAGAGATTGCTTCATTCAAAAAAGCGTGTGGCATTCCATAAAAAAATAACAATGTTTATGGATACTTGCGACCAGGACTGAGATCTCCGTTTTATCAGATTATGACAAAAACCCTTTTTTTTTCACTGATAAAAGAAAAACGATCGATAACACATCTGACTTGCCTGCACGTGCTCTCCTCCTACCACCACCACGCTGCCCCCGCTCCCCGCCATGCCCCGCGACTCCCGCCACTGCAGGTGTGCTGTTCCAAGTCTCCCTGCTAAAGTTTTCTCATTAATCTAATATTTATCGACGAACTTGACACTGAAATTCGTGTTCATGGCGGAGATGTTTCAATAATAATGGTAATGCAATCATATAAGGCTCAAGAAGTTCCCTCCTTTGTGGCTGAAGAATGAAGCTTAAGGTGTTTTCAGACACACTTTCAGTAATGCGGACAATGAGATGCGCCGAGGAGGAGGCGAAGGGACTATTGGTGCACTGAGCGGCTGTCTACATTCATTTCTGTGTGTTTACTTCTGGGTGAGAGATTCGAAATTTTCCGCATCGACTTCATGTTAAACTGTGGGAACTGAAATGTTGGTACTCTGACTGTCCACTGAGTCTTCTTCCATGAAAGGCGCCCAGGACGTGCCTTACTTCTGACGAAGATACAAATGAACAACAAGGAATGCACGGCCCCCTAAGGACTTCCACCTGACATCCCAGACGCGGTAATTATCATTATTCACTCCCAGTGACGAACAAACGAGCAACGTAATGTGTTCAAGTGCCGCTCCTCCGAGCAATGGCGGCTCCTGCAACTCAGGGAAAATGACAGGCGTGACCCGCTGCCCCGACCCTTGTGTGAGGCCTCGTTAGTGGGCGCGGCGAGTGGCACACCAGGTGGGATCGTGAGTCAGGTGTGCTATGTTCTGTGGTGCCCCTACACTACATAAGTACTACATTACGTAAAGGCGAAACAAGAAAAGAAAGAAAATAAAAAAGATAGAAAACAAGACAGAATAAATAAGAAGAAAGAAGAAATGGAGAAGATGGAAGCCACTGAAAATCATCTATAATCCTTTGGAACATCTCGGTCACAACATCTGTGTGTGTGTGTGTGTGTGTGTGTGTGTGTGTGTGTGTGTGTGTGCGTGTGCGTGTGCGCGTGTGCGTGTGCGCGTGTGCGTGTATGCTAAATTTTGCATACCGCTGTGCTCAACATACGCGTAGCATTTCTCTCTCTCTCTCTCTCTCTCTCTCTCTCTCTCTCTCTCTCTCTCTCTCTCTCTCTCTCTCTCTCTCTCTCTCTCTCTCTCTCTCTCTCTTACAGCCCACATCCAAATGCGCTGTAAGGTTTTACGAGTATGGTGTGGTAAATGGTAAGCCTGTGGTGGTGTAGGCACATTTGTGTTTGTAATGGCGGGTGTTGAAAGTCAACTCTCTCTCTCTCTCTCTCTCTCTCTCTCTCTCTCTCTCTCTCTCTCTCTCTCTCTCTCTCTCTCTCGACGGAAAATAAAAATCATGAAGAGAGAATGGCTCAGTGGTGTGGATTGGAGGTGAACCCAAGTCCCTAGAGTTACAGCTGCATTCCAGCCACTGAGCCATCTCCTGGCCGGCACAGAGACACCTTACGACTGCATAAAAACTCCACAGGCTGGAAAAAGCGTGGCAAAACCAGAGTACGGAGAGAAGCATCGTCATTTGTGAAATGGAAGAACAAAAGCAGAATGGTGTACAGCTTTGTTGACGCGTTATTTTGCCAGGATCACGTAACAGTTGCAATAAAGAACTAAAGCAGCAGTGTTCATGTCGAAGCGAAAACACAGGAGGCGAGGCAGCCAGAGGGACAATCAGAAGGCGAGAGAGTGCGAGGGGAAAATTTTCATGAAAAACATGATGGTATTTGCAGTTGCTTGAGGCTCCTCCCTGCTTTCTTGCCACCCAGCTTATTCTTTTCAATTTCCGTCCTGCCCCTCCTTGGCCTTCTCCCCACCCCATCTACTCCTCCAGCGTCTTGACCTCTGCCTCACGCTATTTACTCATCCTGTGTTTTATCTTTGATTATAATTGCAGCGGCCACAAAAGTTAATGTTATTTTGTCTTCATTGTGGGATGTCAGCCCATTCATGAACTGCTTGCACGTATTCTTGTGTGTTCTGTATGGCCATGTTTCAGTGAGTTACGGTTATGTGATGTGTTCGTGGCTGTCATCGTGTTGTGCTGTTTACTCTCTAGTCGCAGAAGATAATTATCCAGAATTGTTAATGTGGGCAAATCAGCTTTATACTTTTCAAAGTAGTTCTTGCTGACGAATAGAATAATAAAGGACTCCGTGGAAAAAAAAAACTCTCGTGACACGCGTGTATCTTTTTTCCCAATATTTGCCGCGCCGCTCTGCCTCCCTGTGCCGGAGTGTTCCCGTCACAGAGATCAAAAGCGAGGGCGTCGTTGATCGCAGTACATATATTTTTTTTTTAGATTGCCAGAGTCCTCCCACACATGTCAGCCACAGCAGTAACTGGCAGGTGTGGTGCGGCGGTGAGCATAGTCTGGCCTGACCTACAGCCTACCTACATTCCACTTACAACCTACCTACAGTACTGGTACACCCCTGCACTTGCGGAGTTGCACTGGTACTGTACACACCTGTTAGCTGTCACCAGTGAGCGTGTCCATCCTGGCAGCGACGTCGCTTCGGGTGGGGGAGTCCTGTCCGAACACCCCACGGGATTTGTGCTTTTACTTCAGCGGATCTTTCCTGCTCACCAAGTCAAGGCACGCATACAGGCACGCTAAGTTTTGATTTGAAGTGTGTGTGTGTGTGTGTGTGTGTGTGTGTGTGTGTGTGTGTGTGTGTGTGTGTGTGTGTGTGTGTGTGTGTGTGTGTGTGTGTGTGTGTGTGTGTGTGTGTGTCTGAACAACAAAAGCAACAAACAAGTTTACTCGTACAAGTGACCATGGCAACCTGGTGGAGCTGTTTTGTTTTCAGTAAGAACACAAGTTTCTTTCTCAGTAAAGTGTATTTCCGGAATTGAGTTTGCCCCGCTCACAGAGATGTATAATAAAATTTAATGACGCCATTGGCTCCCGAGGCAGCGGCGTTGTTACTCTCCTGACGGCGGCCGTTCCCGCGCACCACTGCCTCCCGAACATTAACCCAAGTCTGCCTGCTGAAAAATGTACTCTGATTTCCAACTTTTTTTTTTTCGTTGAATCCCTGGGCCACTTGCTGCTGGTTCCGGCTGTTTGCTGCGCCACCGTGAAGCTTGTAAATAACTGTGCGGCGGCGGAGCTTTCAAGCGACGTGGTGTTACAGACTACTGTTTCCATTTTCTTTTCTAATATTTGTGTGGTAGCGATTGAATTGGTAAGGGTAAAGATCACTGGGATGTCATGGAGGTTAAAAGACGTTGTATTGCTACTGAACCGAGCTGAGGATATCTTGTACAAGGCGGAGAAGAGAAGGGCGGAGGATAAAACCAGAATTCCGCGCTCTTCATTGCCCCACGTCTGGCAAGGTCCCCAGCGCGCAAATTGAGGCGCCGTCCTCACTCACCCGGATGAAACACGAGGCGCACTACTCCTCTTCCTCCCTTCCTCTTACCCTTCCCTTCCACATTCGTCCCACTCCTTTCCCTGGCTCCTTCTCTCCCTGCCAACCTATCTTGCCTTTCCTCCTCCTCTCTCTCTCCCCTCCTCCTCCTTCTCCTGCTCGCCCCGCTCACTCCCTCCCTCCTGGATGATAAAACTTGAGACCTGCCAATATCAGGGGAATGCTTGATATCCGCATCAGTGCGCCTCGTGGTGGTGGTGGTGGTGGTGGTGGTGGTATGATGGAGAACCTAGGTGTCTCTCTATTTCATCCACTGAGGAGCAAATACTGGGAAAGATTTGATGACTCCCTCATTATATATTGCTGTGGTTATTACTTATTGCTTTTTTTTTTCTTGATACGTTGTCTTCTGTTAATAACTGGTTGTCTTTTCCTTCCTTACGAATAGTTTCATAATTATGTGGCTGATCCTGTTTACTTGTTGTTGTTGTTGTTGTTGTTGTTGTTCCTAACCTCCCTGGCTCACTGGGATGCAATTCTCTCACATGTAAATTGAGTGTCTGAACGGCAGGTGTTACAGTGATTAATGGCCACGTTTGTATTAAGCTGTGACCAGAGGGAATATATGCCTTAATTCCGGTGCCTGCAGCTGGCGGCGCGTCCTGGCGGTGATCCATCAGTGCCCAAGCTGAACGGGCGGCGGGAAGGTGGTGCCGCCCTCCTGCCTCACTCCTCTGCCTTCCTCCTGTGTATATGGCACGCGAGGAATGTCCCTGCATGTAGTCTTTCCCACTACTGGTAACTGAGTACCCAGTATCGACTTGCAGTAATGCGTTGGGGATACGGAAATTTATGCATATATTCTCTAGCCGTTAGAACAAGTGATACTTTAGGTTCGGGTACTGAGGTTGTTGCGATTACTGCTGGTGCGGCTTATACTTCGGGAAATTCACTGAAGTTGTGATAAACAAGTCCAGTGAAAGCTGTGATGTACTTTGCATGTTCTCGTTATTAATGTTATGTATCAAAAAATAGAAGTAAGGACTATTTTGCAGCAATGAAATGTTAAAACAAAATAAGATAAAATGCTCACCACCACCACCGCCACCACCACCGCCACCACCACCACCACCACCACCACCACCAGGCGAGATTTCCATGATGAATACAAAGTGGTTCCCTTCCTTCAAGATTAGCAAGAGGGCAGAGTCCATTTAAGCAAAGCGTCTTAAAGTGTTCAGCAAACAACGCCAAGAAAACCTGATCTCCTTCTGAATATTAGGAATGTGAGGAGGAGCTGGGCGGAGAGGGTCGAGGCGGAGCAGACGGGATGGGCCAGAACGGGTGAAGTGAACAGAGCGGAGAGGGGCGGGACAGGGCAAAGGGAATGGACCAGAACGGGGCGACGTGTAGTGTGGGCATGTATGTTGTTATGGTGGCACGAGGCGGGGCAGGGTCGGGGCGGGACAGTGTTGGTTCCACTCCAATACACTCCTTCAAACATGAGTTGCTGCTGTAGTCACCCTGTCTCACGTGGTGTGACTGTGTCAGCCTCCCTGCAGAGTTCCTGGTGCCTGTCAGAGGCAGGCCGGCACGGCGTGACGCGTCCCGCCGCCGTCTGCGTACGTTCGGCGGCCAAACAGAGCACCAGGAAGCACAAGCAGAGAGTGGCCCTTGACCGGCGGCGGCTAGGCCATTATATATGCGGCATGCATATTCCTCGTCAGCTCCCGTCATTAGTTCCTTCTTGTGCTCCGTCTCGTCTGAGCCTCGCTTCCTCTAGAAGGTCGGCGGCCTATCCCCCTCCCTCTCCATGCCTGAACGCCGCCGCGGCTCACGCGACGCCAGCGCTTGACTGAGGGGAGAAACGTGCATGAGTTATGATGCATTTCAAGAAACTTGGAGGAGAGGAACGGACTAGTAACAAAATTCACGAAAGATTGCCTCGCCCTCCCCAGCCTCGCAGACCAACAAGTGTCTGCCGGCGTCTTCTGACTCTCGCCCAAATGAAGCATGAGAGACGCGTCAGGGCCACGCCAGTCCACGCCAGGAGATCAGGGCCGCGGGGACAGGGACAGGAGGTGAGGGCCAGGGCGTCTTCAGGGACAGGAGGCCGCCCACGTCGGGCAGCACGGCTCTTGTTCCCACGCCAGCACAAGGAAGCCAGTGTTGCACAGTGAACCAGTCAGGACAAGTTGTTTGGGGAAGAGAAGGCGAGACCCCTGTGTGTTTGTTTGGGGAACTTTGCATATTTATTAAGGGATCACCAGGGAGGCTTTGCGGTGAATGGAGCACCACAACTCACTGCAGTCTTTCAGCAATTAATTAGATGGATGTTCTGTGGCGACGCTGCTGCCTCGAGAGGGAAAATGTTATTAGTAATGGGTGTTTAATGTGAACCATTAGATTTGTGTCTTCTCTCTCTCTCTCTCTCTCTCTCTCTCTCTCTCTCTCTCTCTCTCTCTCTCTCTCTCTCTCTCTCTCTCTCTCTCTCTCATTCCAGCAACAACTCCTCGTAATGATGCAGGTAATGAAACACAAATAGCCACACTCCCGCACCTTCGCCAGCCTGCAGGCAACATTCCGGCCACGCGCCGCACTGCACACGGCGGCCTGGAGCGCTGAGGCGAGGCCCCGCTCCATTCCCGCCTGCTGCTGCGTCTTGCTTACCAGCGGGACTCTCTCACTCTTCTCCTTCCTCCCTTTCCTGGTGGCGAGTGGTGAGTGGATGCAGAGTCGCGGCGCTGAGGAGAGGCGCCGCTCTATTCCTGCCTGCTGCTGCGTCTTGCCCTCCATCGGGACTCTCTCTCCTCCGCGCCGCAGCAGCGTCTGCTCTGCCAGGAAGAGCAAGCGGGAAGTGGTTGGCAAGAAGCGAGGCTGTAATTTTTTTTTTCTTTTATTTTTACGTTTATGTATTATTGAGGTTAATCGTGCTGCTCTGAATGTTTAAAGACCACCGTTCTCTCTCTCTCTCTCTCTCTCTCTCTCTCTCTCTCTCTCTCTCTCTCTCTCTCTCTCTCTCTCTCTCTCTCTCTCTCTCTCTATTTGTTTTACTTTCTTTCATCTCTCCTCCTTTGATTGCGTGTCCGTCATTACGTTCATTGTTCATGATTCATTTCAGAGTTAGACCGAGGGACTTTCTTGCTGCTGCTTTGTGATGGCCATTTGTGTGTTTTTTATATGTAGAATGAAAGTAAATCCTCCTTTCTCTCTCTCTCTCTCTCTCTCTCTCTCTCTCTCTCTCTCTCTCTCTCTCTCTCTCTCTCTCTCTCTCTCTCTCTCTCTCTCTCTCTCTCTCTCTCTCTCTCTTGGCTATTGAAAGGGCCGGTACTGGAAGAGAGAGAGAGAGAGAGAGAGAGAGAGAGAGAGAGAGAGAGAGAGAGAGAGAGAGAGAGAGAGAGAATTGTTTGGTGGGGAAGAACGGGTGGGTAGGTGGGTGGAGTGGACATGGGAAGGTGGGGAGAGGGGGAGTGGTGAGCGTGAACGGTGAATTGTGGGTCCTTGCAAACCCGGAAGTGATGGTCGTGTTTGTCTGTTTGTTTATTTGTTTGTTTGTGTGTTGGATATGTAGTTTTTTTTTTATGGGAATACAGACATTCATATTTTAGTGATAGTAGTAATAGTAGTAGTAGTAGTAGTAGTAGTAGTAGTAGTAGTAGTAGTAGTAGTACTGGTGGTGGTGGTGGTGGTAGTGGTGGCAGTAGCGATGGTGGTGGTGAAATATTAGTGTTTGTAGTACTAGTTTGTTGTTGTTGTTGTTATTGGTGGTGGTGGTGATGGTGGCGGTGGTGTAATTGTCTAATCAATAACAGTAGTTATTGAAGTAGTGGTGATAGAAGGTAAAATTGTGATAGAAGGTATTGTTAATGTTGTCGGTAATATTTTTGCGCTTTTACGCGGATTTCCACAATGTCCATATTTTTCCTTTCATTTTGTCCTTTCGGTGCATGCAAAACGATGTGTTTTTTTTTTTTTTGCATATCATGTTTCCCACGCTGTGGTGAACTCTCTCGGGAGTGCACACTTTGCTGCCTGCCTGCCTGTGTGTGTGTGTGTGTGTGTGTGTGTGTGTGTGTGTGTGTGTGTGTGTGTGTGTGTGTGTGTGTGTGTGCGTGTGTGATGCTCTTTCCATCCTGGAATTTGCGAGAGAGAGAGAGAGAGAGAGAGAGAGAGAGAGAGAGAGAGAGAGAGAGAGAGAGAGAGAGAGAGAGAGAGAGAGAGAGAGAGAGAGAGAGAGAGAGCAATACAATAACACAGCCTTGAATCTTATCTGAATTGGGAGAACAGGGGATGAGAGAGTGGTCAGCGACGAGGAGGGAAGACGAGGAGAAGAATAGGAGGTCGTTAGAGAAAGGGCAGCTGGAGATGAGAAGAAGTAGGACGAGGAGATGGAGGTGTGGTAAAAAAATAGCAGAAAAAGGGAAAAGCTTCTTAGAACGAGTATGTGGAGGAGTGAAGGTAAAAGGAACGTACAGGGAGGCAGGGGTCGTAGAGGAGAAAAGGAGGGATAGAGAAGGAGGGTAAATGGGAAAAGAAACTGATAGGGGTGGTGATAGTGGTGGCGGTGTTTGTTGTGGTGATGGTAAGGCGTCGACACGGGAACGTTACCTTTGAGAAGGAAACAAACAGTGGGTGGTGATGATGGTGATGGCGGGGCGTGTCCGTGATCCAGTCAGCTATAACAGGACCGCTCGGTGTATACTTGTGAAGGCGACGCCGAGGACAGGGAGCGTTTACATTCCATGAGCATATTCCTTCAAGAGTACCGGGCTGTAATTCGAGCGTGGTCCATTTATTCTCCTTGCAGTGGTGCCGTGAAGGGAACGAAGGGAAGAGGAGCAAGACGCACGGCTGTGGTAAGGAAAGGTGGAAGCAAACGAGGTGTGCGTGTGTCGGTTTGCCGAGTGGAAACAAAAAAGTGGTTTTCTTTTCCTCATCGACAAGTGACGATCAAAGGCTGCGGTGAAAACAGGCAGCGCTAACATCACTCTGCTGCGCGTGAGCTTTATTCACCAAATATGGCGTTTTGTTAGCTCTCTCTCTCTCTCTCTCTCTCTCTCTCTCTCTCTCTCTCTCTCTCTCTCTCTCTCTCTCTCTCTCTCTCTCTTCTTCGTTACGCCTTCATATCGCCTCTCACCAGCGCTCATTTCCCTCAGACGAGATTCTCTGCTCATGGCCCATCATTCATTAGGCCGAGTAGGGCTAAGAATGGAGGACGACCCGGCCTGTGTTGCTGAGTCGTGCCGGCGGTCGTGTCTTCAGGCGGGGTAATATTGCTTCCTCGAGAGTTATGCCTGGAGCACCTGGGTGTGGGCTTTATTAACCCCAGTTGCTTTCCTGAGCCTCCCATCTGAATGCGCCGTGTTGGGGAGGAAGGCAGAGGTGGTGAGGGAAGAGGAGGGGGCTGACGGTCATTCATTTATCTATTGGTCTATTATGCTCGCTCCTCTCTCTCCCTAAGCGACTGAAAATAAACTTTGTGCAAATTATAAGGGCTACGATAAGAAAAATAGTGTGCGCTGTTGAGTGTTTTGACTTCCTCGATGTTGAATTTGGAAGCGAATGTCACCAGTGAATTTACACATTAATATTTACGTATTGAGTGACAGGCGAAGGAAGAAGATGAAAACAGAACAAAGGTTGGGTTGAATAGTAGGTCAAAATGCAAATTACCGAACAAAGGTGAGAGAAGGATAAACTTTGGGCGTCTCTCTCTCTCTCTCTCTCTCTCTCTCTCTCTCTCTCTCTCTCTCTCTCTCTCTCTCTCTCTCTCTCTCTCTCTCTCTCTCTTTCTCTACCAGTGACTGACATTATAGAATTGATACAGAGGTTGTAGAGAAATGGAGAAACTCAACACAACATAATGATTGACCCGTCAGGAGAGTTCTTCAATTGAAAAGTTAAAATTAAACTACACGAAGGGTGAAAAAAGAAGAGGAGGAGGAGGAATGACAAAGAAAGGATCAGAACATATGAGTAATAAAGGGAGAGGGTGTGAAAGTAGCAAAAATTTAGGGAATACGGGAGAGAGAGAGAGAGAGAGAGAGAGAGAGAGAGAGAGAGAGAGAGAGAGAGAGAGAAAGTATATAGCGTGGGGCGAAAGGAAGACAAGTATGAATAGCTAAGTTCACCCGAGAGAAAATAAAAAATGAAGTATTATGAAAAAAGACGAGAGGAAAATAAAAAAAAAAGGGAAAACAAAGACGGGGGTGGAGGGTTACCTTGTCACCAGCACCACAGATCTTCGCGGAACACTGAGCAGTACCGTCAGCACCCTTGTCCCCTGTTCCGCCTCCCAGGAGATCACCACAGGGGAAAGATACAACATAAATTCATACAGGAGCTCCCGCTGTTGGCTTCTTGCAGCTTCCTTTATTTTCCTATGTTCTTATAAAGGTGCCGAGCTGCAAGATGAGCCTCAGCCTCTCTTTGTGAATGTGGGGATGAGTTTCTTTACGTGGTGATCTTATCATTCCACCTCCTCTGGATATATTCTGATGAAATACGACTTTTCCAAGAAACCACAGTCGCACGGAAGGAGCAGCACGGCGTCTCGGTCACAGCTTTTTGATACAGGCGACGAGGTTATCCTGGCTCCGTGTGTGTGTGCGTGTGCGTGTGTGGTATAACGTATTGTAATTGTAGCGAGTTGTGGAGAAATTGTAGGTGTGAATTTAGCCTTAGTGATGTGGTGGTGGTAGTGGTGGTGGTGTTGGTGGCAATGATAGCGTCTGCGGAGGCTGGGTACCACACTGACTCAGTTCTCACGCACGTTCTCACGATGAATTAGTGAGAGGAACGTGATCTTGTTCCCAGCGAGGCTAGGCGGCGCTGTGGCTCAAGTCCAGGCAAGCAGAATTATCCAGACACACGGAGCAGAGCTGAGTCTGCCTTTGCCAGCCGCAGACGGCTTACTTTGTGTGCAGATCTGACGCAAGCAAGCACCAAAACAACTTCCTGTGTTATGAATCTGTTCTTTTTTACATTCTTTCACTCTATCTTAGGCACTTATGCTCAGACTTACTACTTTACCTCTGCTGACCTTGACAACATCCAGAGCTTTAAATCAATTCATTCCTTTGCACTGAGAGCAGCAACTTCAAGGCCACTAGACTCGCACGTTCTGCATAATTCTGCTCTTTCGTTTAGTTTTTTCTCTCCTCTTTTCCTTTAGGGGTGAAAGATTACACTTCTCGGGTAGTCTCTTTGGGGTAAGTGCAGGATTGTGTCCAATAAGACTAAGGAAAGAGGTAAAGGTGAAAGAAGGAAAATGGTGGGAGGTCTCTGGACGGAGAGCCATGGAGGAGAAAGAGGAGGAGGAAGAGGAGAAGGAGGAGGACCGGCCCTAGGTGAGGTGAGAGTCTGAAGTGGATGGATACGAGAGCTAGTGGGAAAGAATGGAGGTGCACGAGAAGAGGAAAGAAATTGGGAAGAAAGAAGGGGAAGAAAGAGCGAAAAAAAAAAAAAAGGCTCGAATGAATAGCGAAACTGACAAAGAGCCAACGAACAATGCGAAGATATGGAAAAAGACACGGAAGGGACAAGGAAAAAAGGATGGGTAAAAGAAAAGGGTAGGAAGTGAGAGAGAAAATGAGAAAAAAACAGGTAAGGGGAAGAGAAAAAGATGAGAAAATGATAGTGAATCAAGAAGGAAAGACGGAAATTGTGAGAAATAAGAACGAATTGAGAGGAGGATGCAAGGTCACGAGGAAGTAGTTTGGGCCAAGAGCATGGAGGAGGGAAAGGAAAATAGCAAATGATATAAAATTAATTCAAATGAGAAATAAATGTATTGGATGGAGGAAACTGACGATGCCCAGAAAAGACGAAAGGATATGGTAGTCATTCCCTCTTATTCCTTCCTTTCATATCTACCTCGTGCTGATCAGTTTATTCACTTCATGATGCTGTGGTTCTTTCTTCGAGTCCCGTCTGTGAGTCACCTTAACTGCTCGACACTCGGCAGATCGTGTACAGTGTGACGTGCCTCTGTTTTCTTCTAATGGTGCCCAGGGTGTGTTCAACTCAAGGAAGCGATTTATTCTCGTCTTTATCGTGTTTTGTGTATGTGGCATAAAAAAATTGTCTGTGTGTTACAGTGAAAAGGCCATAACTTTACGCTTCTGAGCTTTTGAAATTTTTTTTTTTTATCGTGTTTCTCATCAGCAATGTCTCGCCAGCTGATTGCTTTCCCCGAAAATAATGTTTTTTTTATTTGCTTTTCTTGCGTCATATTCATTAGGGCGAGAGACAGCAATTAATTAGTCTCTACCTGTTGTCTGGGTTGGGAGGTAACAATTAATTAGTCTATCCGTTGTCTGGGTTGGCAGTCTTTCTAGCTCAGTTTAAGGTGATATTTATTTCATTGAACCTTTGTAAAAAAAAAAAGAAATTGTTCTGAACTAAAGGACTTTCTTCATGAGTTAGCCAATAAGAATTAGCATCATTAAAATGTCGAGTTTCTCAATGTAATGACAAGTGACGCATGAAAACATATTTCACTCATCACAATGAACCTGATTTTAAATTCTGGTTCATGTATTTTATTATTGACAGGAAGCTTGAAAAAAAAAAGTTTGCGATAGATGATAATAAAGCACTGAATAGCTGAACTGTAGCCCTGAACACGTAGCGACAGGTATGTGTGTGTGTGTGTGTGTGTGTGTGTGTGTGTGTGTGTGCGGGAAAGAGGGGAATGAACTGATGTGTGTAACTTTAGGTATTTGAGTTTAATGAAAGCAATACATCAGAGTGACAAGAGTGGCAATGAGTGAAGTGCTATCTCGGTAATGAGGAAGCAGGGATGGAGGAGAGAGTCCGCTGCTCACGATAATGAGTCTAACTACTGATAAATAAGACGTAGGAAGGCGGTGTCTGTTCAGTTGGATAAGGAAGACACAATCAGCATTTTTCTTCACTGGTAAAGGAAAGGGGAGAGTGGAAGGGGAAAAGCGGACATGACTTTCCACGCGGCCTGTTCCCGTGAGGTCACGCACCCTTGCCACAGGTACCGGAGAGACTCGCTTCCTGCATCGAGTAGCGCACGGCTGAGGCTCAAACTCACGGGCATCGGATCAAGACTCGTGGCCTCTCTCGCGGGAGTTGTGGGGCGGCCTGGTGCTGTGGACTGAGCTGAGGGAAAGAGGGGGCGGCCTGTTAGGGTGGTGAGAGAGAAAAAGGAAAGAGGAATAGAGAGCTGGCTGTCAGAGGAGTGGAGAGAGAGAGAGAGAGAGAGAGAGAGAGAGAGAGAGAGAGAGAGAGAGAGAGAGAGAGAGAGAGAGAGAGAGAGAGAGAGGTGAGTGCTCGGGTTTGGAAAGGTGAGAGGAATATTTTAGGGAGGTAAAGGAATAGGAGGAGGAATATAGGAGTGTGTACGTGGGAAACTCTTACCCTGTGATGTTGAGGACGTCACGCCAACACAGACACACACACACACACACACGTACACGCACACAGTTTAAAGGCAGTGGGATCTGGTGTGGTCAGAAGGCATACCTAAGAAAAATTGAAAAAAAAAAAGAGAAAAAAAGAGAGGAATGTTCGATACAAAAGAAAAAGAAACGAAAAATGGGTCATAACTGCAGCAAGAGAAGTAGAAAAGAGTAAACGAGGAACTGAAAGACCCATAAACAAGGGAGAAAGAGGACAAAAGGAGAAGAGAAAATTAGATTCAGACAGCTGGAAAGAGAAGCTTTTCAGAGTAAAGAGAGAAATTACGTCACCTGAGAAGTGAGGTAAATGCAGGAGGAGGAGGTGGAGGAGGAGGAAGAAGAGGAGGAAGAGGAGGAGGAGGAGAAGAAGAAGGAGCAATAACGAAGGTAGGAAACCGAAGAATTGAAAGACTGAAGGAGGATGAGAGAGAGAGAGAGAGAGAGAGAGAGAGAGAGAGAGAGAGAGAGAGAGAGAGAGAGAGAGAGAGAGAGAGAGAAGAAAAATATACACTACCTGAAGAAAATAGGTAAAAAAAAAATGTGAATCAAAAGAAAGAAAACGTGCACTGAGAAAATGAACGGAAGGAAGGAGAAGGATAATGAAAAGACGAAAAGAAAGAGGAAGAGAGAGAAAGATGAACACTAGAGGAGCAGAACAAGATGAGTGAGTGACATCAAGGAAGAGATAAGAGGAAGCTGTATAAGAGCAATCCATCTTTCAGGGCAATTGCATCACGCTGATAGATTGCACGAGAGACTAACTGACCTGCAGCCGCTGATCACGCTTCCCGCCACCAGCTGCCACATCCACAGCGCTCATCCACCACCACCACCACCACCACCGCCATCACCATCACCACCACTCGAAGGACATTTCTCTCCTTCATATTTTTTCTTTTCACTCTTTTCCAATTATTTTTTCCTCCTCCCCATTCTCTCACCGAAGTCTGATGGCGATGCTCGAATGAAAAATCAGTAACTTATTCCAAGGAGCAAATTAGAAGCAGGAATTTCTCACCAGCAGACTAGCGATGCCGAGAACCTCCAGCGAGCGCCACTAGTAGTGATGCTGTGCTGTGAAAAAGAAGAGTGATACATCCAGAGGGGACGCGGAGCTCGGGGCTTCACTGCGTTGGTAATTGAGGGCAGCAATGGGTGGCCGTCTCGTGTGGCAGCGCAGCCATCGCGGCCTTTCGCCCCACATAGACTGTTGGGACCAGGAATGGCACACTTAGGGTTGCCATCTTTGACAGCTGCAACAGAGAGAGAGAGAGAGAGAGAGAGAGAGAGAGAGAGAGAGAGAGAGAGAGAGAGAGAGAGAGAGAGAGAGAATACTTGCACTGTATGAACCGTGGCCTCGATGGGTGTTCACTGGAGGTCAGATATTGGCCGATGGGTAAATCTTTGCCATACTTCCTGCCTGCCTCCCTCGCTCCATTCCTCATTCTTATCTCAATGTAATCACGGTCTGTACTAAAAGGGAAACTGCATGGAAAGAATGATCAAGACTAAAGGTGGCTGGAGCTTTGGCGGAAACAGCTTCATGGGAGCAGTACACTTCTGGCGCACAAGAGTTGGCACTCGGCAATGGCATGCGGCACTCAGGCGGCGAGGCGCGGAGGACCCTGGTGGAGTATTGCTGGTGTGTTTCCCGTAAAGATAATTTTCTTTCTTTATGACATCAGCGAGAGGCGGCAGCACGTGACCTTCGTGAGGGTGTTGCCTGCATTGTGCCGAGTGAAACTGAAAGAATTAGACGAGATACGAATGTTAAGAGGGTATGACTGGCTCCCGATCAAAATCCTTCACTTTACGGCAGAAAACTTTCCCTCGGTCACCTCCACGCGACACACTGTACGCCAGCAACGGATCACTGCCTTGGTTCGGATCGTTTAGTGTATTAAGGGCGGGCGGGTGGAAGGCTTACCTGTGTGTGTGTGTGTGTGTGTGTGTGTGTGTGTGTGTGTGTGTGTGTATGTCGGGGACGGGAAGCCGGGCCAGCTGAGTGCTTAACAATGCCACTTACTCTGCATCAAGGTAAGTGAAGCCAGGTAGGGAGGGTGGGAGGGTGACGTAGCAGTTGGAGGAGGAGGAAAGTAGGAAAAGATAGAGGAAATGAAGAATGGAAAAAAGAAGGAAGGAGGACTCTCTCTCTCTCTCTCTCTCTCTCTCTCTCTCTCTCTCTCTAGGACTTTCGGGAACAATGGCATACAGGTTTTAGTTTTGAGGCGTTGGTGCAGTGGGCGACGGACCGAACGGCGGCTCACCTCCTGGACTATTACCACTGCCATTCCCGCTATGTGTTCTCGACCACGCCACGTTCACAGTTGTGTTTCCAGGGAAGGCCGCTGCTCCCCACCACCTGGCCACGAGTGCGAATCTGGGTCAGACTTTAATGCAAGCGAAGGCGTGTTGGCTTCCCTCGCTTTTGAACTTCAAGGAAAAAATATGTCGTTTTTAAGTTCTTTGTGCATAATTGTATATAATTCCCGAAGTCATAAATTTCTATTGAATATCTGAAATGAAAGCCGTATTTTACAATTTCCTTTGAGTATAAAAGTGTCAAACTAACAAGATATTTCATGCGGTGGTGACTGTACAGTGCCTCCTGCTACATACTGCTGCTGCTGCTGCTGCTCTAGTATGCTGCATGTTCAATGGAAAGGAATGATTGACTTCGTTACTTGTGTGTGTGTGTGTGTGTGTGTGTGTGTGTGTGTGTGTGTGTGTGTGCTTATGTAGAGGAAAAAGAGAGGATAAATCCATACCGAGGATGAATAACAAGAGAGAGAGAGAGAGAGAGAGAGAGAGAGAGAGAGAGAGAGAGAGAGAGAGAGAGAGAGAGAGAGAAGGGTGGGGGGTATCAAACCGATCTTCATCTCGCTATGTATACGTATAATCAGGCACCGGAATGCACCAAGGCTGGCAAACAGAATTGAGCTACATCGGGTCAAGAATAGCACCAAAATCTATAGCCTCGAGCCGGAAGAGGAGGAGGAGGGAGTGATGAGGAGCGAGAAAGAGGAGCGTCGGGTGAGACAGACAATAAAGGCATTGGTGTTGCAGTGAGACAGATATCAATAACATTTACCAGTGTGAGTGACCTACATTCATTTACTTCTGGTGTTCTCTCTCTCTCTCTCTCTCTCTCTCTCTCTCTCTCTCTGCTTTTTTTTTTATCTTTATTTTTTATTTAACTTCAGTGGAAGTTAAATTAAATAATACAACCAAACTTTAAATGTGAACATAAAGTTGAACGAGGAAGTGAAGCAGGAGGAAGAAAAGAGGTGATGAAATACAGGAGATGGAAGGAAATAGATCGAAGAGGGTAGTGAGGGAAACTCGGATAAGAGAGGAGTGGAAGAATGTGTAGAAGGAAGGGGAGAAGTGAAACGTGGAGACGCAGGAAGAGGAGGAGGAGGAGGAGGAGGAGGAGAGAACAACCACTCGAATACAAACAAGGGAGGAGGAGAGTGTCGTGAGGAGAGGTACTGAGTGTCAGAACTCAGTGCCCTGAAAGTGATAGTCAGACCTCTCTCCGCCTCACTGCACTGCCGCTCAGCACGCCACATACCCTAGTTAACCTATCCGCCCATAACTATACCGATAAATAGGATAAGAATTCAGGAAAACTGTAGTCATGTATGTGCACTTTAGAGCGAGTCCCCGCCACATCTTCCGCCAGATTGGAAGTTAGTGAATGCGTGTACTAAGTTATTAGGAGATTATTAAGTGCCATTGGATTTATTGTAGAAATACCCTTTACAATATATTATCATTCAGGAGACTTTCTTTTTTTTTTTTTTTTCTTTGTTTCTTGATATAAATGTTTTTCTTCGTACATTCAGCAATTTTTACTCTGACGTATGCGCAGGTTTTATTTTGGTGATTTCTGGTCTGATAGGTAAAGTTAGGCAAGGTTAGGATAGATTTTAGGATGGAGCTGGATTATCACGTCAACCACAGAGGTGTAAGATGGATGTTCCTCATTGCAGAACCAGTGTGTGGCTACTCAATATTTGTGTATGAAGTTCATTGTCCAGCGGATCGTGTTCCAATAACCATAAACTTCTTTGACTTACGTTACCGTATAGAAAGAGACAGTGTATATTTAGCGTATTCCAAAGGTATCAGTTTATGGGCCATAATTTTGGAGCCTCACAAAAGTGTTTGATCGTAAAGTTGGCGCCACACAGAGGAATGGAGGGAATAATGTCGGGAGTAACACAGACACAAGAAGAGAGCACCAAGGATTTACGAACGAAGTAAAGATGAATATATCCTTTCTACCAAAAAGCAGAAAAAAGACGAGCAGTGCTGACACTATAATAGGGCACTGGACAGGTCTAGTTGTGTGTACATGGATCATATATGACTATTACTACTACTACTACTACCACCACCACCACCACCACCACCACCACTACTACTACTACTACTACTACTACTACTACTTTAGGAGTTATAGCTATCTCTCATCTCCATCTGAAATAAAATACATAGACTTGAAATAGAAAGAATGGTCAAGTGAGGTGCCAGGTAATGTTACAACGTCAGAGTGGATGTCAAGTGAACAGGTAAATTCTGACGAGTTAAATGTGAATTGACTGACGAGACAGATACATATGAACTAATAATTACAGAAAATTAAACAAAGGATGTAAATACCGAGGAAGTGTATCCCTTTAGGAAGAAAAAGATGAGTCAAGCAAGACTAATGAGCAGGTCATGAATGGAACCGCTAGGTGGACGTCAGCTTGGCTCAGATTGTGAAAAGAAAAGAACAAGCAGAAAGGACACTAAAGAAGTAATTTTGAGACTGCTGCACCTCTTAAAGCTGGACGGGAAGAAGTCAGTCTTTTATCTTAAAAAAACTATGAAATGTAAGTCGAGAAAAAGCAAGACAAAAGGAGAAGGAAAATTCTCAGCGGTTCGGTAGGAAATTACTGAGATGGAGCAACAAAATAGAGGAGTAATTGAATTACCGTGGTGGAAAATGCGTGAAATGAAAATCGAAGCCAATAAAGGCAGCACTTCAAAGTATTCAAATCTAATAATCGCTCATAAGATAATTAAGTTTGCCAGAATGCAGAATACATGAACGTGAGATACAGAGAGATTCCGGCAGAGAATAGCCGTGCTGAGATTGAAACTGGACGAAGCGAAAGCGGGACTGTGGATGAAGCGAAGGTAGAAGGGAGGCGAAGAAAACTCAGAACAGGTTGGGAACATATAATTAGGAAATGATGCGACGAGAGAAAGAAAGTGAAACTTGGAAGGAAAGAAAGGAGGGATCGGTAATATATAATATTCTTTTCCTTACCTTGGTTTCTGCTTCTAGTGTTTTCATGTTTGAAAATACAACTAACGCCTCTTTCCTTTTAATATTCTTTGTTTTCAATATGGTATTGTGTTATAAGATTGAGGTCCGCTTAGGAGAGAGACTGTTGGAAGAGGCATACACACACACACACACACACACACACACACACACACACACACACACACACACACACACACACACACACACATCACTCAGGTCACTAGAAGTAGCTATTAATTTTTGCTCACGGGCTGCAGCACGCTAGCAGGGTGACAGGGGGTGGAGCATTGGGGGAGGCAGGCCAGAGCATAATGCAGAGCCTAGACAAGAGTGGAGGGAAGCCACAGTCCTCCGGGAGACCAAGGTGGTTTATCCAGTGTCCTGAATAGATCAGATTGGGATAAATTATAGTAACAAGCCAGAGTGGCACAGGCTTCTCGCGGGACGCCGCTGCGAGAGACAAAGGCGTGGGCGGTATTGGCCACAAATACACTTGTACCTATTCTCCGCCGCAGCAAAAAAAGGAGCAAGCCGATATTGCCGATACCAATACATCGGTTTTAATGGTTGTTTGGTATGGTCTGTTTGGGCGGCGATCCATCTTTGCCGAGGCCGCTGCTGCTGGCCTGGCCCGAGGGAGGCCGGGGGGGTGGTGGTGGTGGTGGTGGTGGTGGCAGCAGTCGTAGTTTTCTGTCCTGTAGTAAAGTATAACTAATCAGCCATGTTTCCTGCAGCTAGAAGATTAAGAGAGGATTGTGGCTGTCATCACGAGGTCGTGGGATTCGATTCTCTGGATGCAGTACCAAGAACACTGTGGTTTTCCTGACCAGTCAGTTTACTTTGTCATTTCTAAAGAGGACAGACACGTTTTCCAACGCGACGTAACAAGCGACTGTCAGTGGGAAGTTTGTGACGGTGAATTGGAAGAGAGGAACGGCAGACGGTGACGAGTTGAGGAAGCCAGTTGATGGATGAAGACTGACTGTAGTGAAAAGTAGCAATGTGTGATGAAGAGGAGCTGAATACTAGACTTACGGACGAGTAACCAGGTGGAAACATTAACTTGATGAGATGAAGTGAATGAAAGAAGGAACAAATACAACGGATGAATGAAAGATCATTAACTAATGAGAAAACATGATACAGAGGAATGAGCAGTGAGGGGATGGGGCTTCATCCCGCCCACCACCCAGCTGCCAGACACACGTGACTGTCGCAACACAGCGTGTGGATCGCCGTCTGCTTGTGTAGACAAAATAGTACAATAAAGGGTAAGGCAGCACGAAGCCTCACTCGCACTTTTCTCTTTTTCATATGGCAGGGAGCGCCTCCAGCGAGCACCGGGGATAATATACTTCAAGATAATGTGTTTCGCCTACAGAGCTTGAAATATTAAAATGGATATTCCCGCCGCAGCTGCCGCTCCCGGCACTTGTGATGAAAATTTCCCAGACCTTAAAGACGAGGTGTGTGTTAACTATTTCTTGCCACTAAGACCCACGCCACGCCAAACCACGTCACACCACGCCACGATATAAAGACTCGTGGCGAACGTGCTCAGTAATGGTTGATCCCACGGCAATCGTCTAACGCCAGCCGCGCAGAATGTATACTTCAATAAAACTTTGCAGTGCCCGCGGCGGTGTAGGATCACTAAAATACCTGGAGTCCGGTTCTTCCCCAACACTGGTCTGGTGGGAATGAGTACAGTAGCACAGATTTTTCGTTCATTTTTTATTTTGACGTTTTCTCTAACAGGAAGAGTAATGACTGGCTGGAGTGAGAGGGGAATTTATCTATCCTCCCTCTTTTTTTTTTTTTTTTTAGCTTACCCTTACCCAAATGGAAACTGGCTGGAGAGGGAAAAATGAAGGAAACACCGAGTTAAATGTTGCACCACTGAATGAGCGTAGGACATATTGGAAGCACAAATGTTTAGTGTAATGTGCGTCAGTTCGTTTTTTTGTGTTGAGTCTCCTGAGCAACACTTACATCTCCTCCGTCTCTAGCATTATGTATTTATTTTTTTTTCCAATTATCAGATAACCTACCAAATACAAAGATGAATGCAACAACCTTAGCATCGAAAGGTTTGTTGCTGAATTGATACGTAAGGTTCATGAAGCACAGTTTCACGATGTTGTCTGGCGTGGCTGTGGTGTAATGCTGTAGTGGTGTGGCGGTGACAGACCCACAGGTGTACAGTAGCGATCACCTGAGGGCGAGACCAAGGCGCGTTGAGGAGAGAAACGGTGAACATGCCATCAAGCTCACATGCCCCGCCGCTCGCTGCATCATTCCCTTCACTCACCTCCCCCGTGCTTGCTGCTCGTTCTGCTCGTTCCTCTGTTTCGTTTTTGTGAAGCTTCGTACTGGAGAATAAATACTGTTGCCCTCCTTAACACGTCCTCAGGTAAGCAGGGTGGGAACATACTCTGTTGATGTGTCATTGTCACTCATTGGCTGAACTTCTAATATCTACGCCCGTGTCACTGTTACGCATTTTTGCTCTCTCTCTCTCTCTCTCTCTCTCTCTCTCTCTCTCTCTCTCTCTCTCTCTCTCTCTCTCTCTCTCTCTCTCTCACACACACACACCTGTCTCATGACGCAAGCGAATACCACAAAATCCCGCCAGGAAATGTTGGCGTGTATGAACACAAATGCTGGAAAAATTATTGGAAAACTGCCGCAGAAAAAGAAAAATTACATCAGTTGCAAACTGGACCAGGAAAAATTAAGGAAATATACCACATGAAAATTTACACACACACACACACACACACACACACACACACACACACACACACACACACACACACATACACACACACACACACAGGGGAATATTATATTATAAAGTGAGGTAAAGAAAAATTGAATATTTATTTCGGAATTTAAGAGTCACGAAGCAACAGATTTTCTCCATCTACAATTCCGTGCTAATATGAGGCATTATTTTGGTCCAAATATGCGGCGTGAGCTATTATGAATAAATTCCTCCCCGCCACGGCCTGCTTTGGCGCGTCAAACAAATGATACGCGTCATACAAATCAGAACTCGTCGTGTAGTAAAACTTGCATGCAAATCCTTGACGCAAAACCCGAGGTGGTCGCCGCCGCGTGTTTCCTTTCCCACTGTGTGTTTGGCCGCCTTGCCTGGGTGTTGAGTGCGCCTCCCGTGCAGACAGCCGCGCCTTGGGGATGCGAGGGACACAATGGCATGGCGGCGAGCTTGGGCTGTATTGGATGGCGCTGCGGACACTGCTGGCGGATGGCGTGCCAAACACTCATGCGGGACGCGGAGGATCATCACTAAAACTGGTCGTGGGAGCGTGAATCGCCTCCCACACTCGCCCCACTCAAGGCTGCAAAACACCCGCCGGGGCTCCAGTGGAAGGGAAGGGCGCGGCACCACTGGGAGCCTGCCACTCGTCAGTGCATCCACAGTGTGTGTGTGTGCGGAAAGACCTCCGCCACGCAGCAGCACTCAGGGGCGTGTTCGTTCCCCGCGAGGCTGATCGATGCCAACAAGGACGTGCTCAAAAGGGGACGAGGACTGCACTGTCTGTCAGCCAGCCACTTGACGCGGGTCACAGTGGGAAGCTACTTTCTGAATTTTCAACCGATACCTACTTTTAATGACTTGTTTTACTACAACTACTACTACTATTATTACTACTACTACTACTACTACTACTACTACTCCTAAAACTACTATTGCTCTCCCTTCTTACTGTTGTACATGCAGTTACGAACGCTTTCCTGCCTCTCTCACACACTCTCATACTCAGCGACAAGGACAAATGGTCTGCTTCACCTTACAACGAGAACAGTGACGGAAGGAGTGAAGAAGGAAGGCTTGGGAAGGATGACAAGGAGTAATAACTTTACATATGTTTGTTAAAGTGGAGGACAAACAAAGGAGGGAGGCAAGGAAGGCGAAAATGTTTATTGTGCAGATACGAAGAACTGGAATGAAAGGAAGAGTGGAGGAGGGACAAGGAGGGGGATGAGAGAGGTTGCTCTTATTGTGAAAGTGAGAGAAAGAGAGAGAAAGAGAGGGGAAGGCGTGAAGGAAGTTTCTCAGTTTTACCAAATGTGTCACTTGGGAAAAAAAAAAAAAGATGGAGAAATTAATGTTGTCGCCTAATGAAAGAGAAGCACACACACACACACACACACACACACACACACACACACACACACACATAAAGGATTAGGTCACAACACCAGAACACCAGACAATATTTCACTGGTGATGAAAAGGGGGAAAAAAAAAAGAAAAAGAAAAAAAACGTTTCTGACATTTCTTTTTGGGTTCAACAGAAACGCTATATTAATGCGTCATTTCTTAAAAGCCCCTTTGTTCCGGTATCCCTTGTCTTTAAGTCTGTCTTTGTCTTTTGGCTTTGTCTGTCCGTTTGTCTCTTCCTACCTGTCAGTCTACCTACCTGCCTAACTTCAGCTGTCTGTTCTGTCAGTCTACCCTCCCTCTCTCTTTCTCTCTCTCACTCGTTTTATTTTCTCACTAAGTTTCCCTTTTCCAGCCTTCTTTCCATCATTTCGCCGCCTGATTACTTTTCCTCTTTCCCTTTTCACGAGGCGGCTCACGTAAGGGGGCAGGTATTCCATCACGATCCGCGATGAAGGAGCTGCCTCGCCGCCAACACACAGCAACCTCCCGGATAACTACACCAAAACACGCTGCATTCTCCTCTTCCTCCTTTTCCTTCTTCTCTACCTCGTATTCTGCCTCATCCCGCACGTCCCACATTCCCACCCTTCCATCATTCCCTGTTCATTCCTCATCCATCTCTTTTTCAGTCTTTCTTTCCTTATTCTTCATTTATTTATTTATTTTTTCCTGTACTTAACGTGATTGTCGCGGTGTGTATTTTCTTTCATTCGTCTTTTCTTTTTTTGTTAAGAACGGGTATTGTTCTTGTAAGGATTTTTTGCTTCGGCTTTTTAAAACGTGTATGTATTTTAAATTAAATATATGGCTACATAAAATCTCCTGAAAGACTTAAGGGACAAAAAGGGACAATAAATGACATATGCTTTGTTTAATTGTCTTTCATATTTCTAAGAGAGAGAGAGACAGAGAGAGAGAGAGAGAGAGAGAGAGAGAGAGAGAGAGAGAGAGACGAATCCTAATTCTTTATTTTCCTTTTTTGTAGGTAAGTGTACCCTACACCACAGAAGCGACTGTAAGTGGCACTTCTACTGCTACTCCCTTTCTCTCTCTCTCTCTCTCTCTCTCTCTCTCTCTCTCTCTCTCTCTCTCTCTCTCTCTGCCACCACCACCACCACCATCACCACCACCAATGCTAATATCGCGGAGAGGGAGGCGGACGGTGATTTATAGGACGTCTAATATTTGCCGCACGAAATGACCAATGCGTCGGAATATGTGAGTACCAGAAGACATGAGGCTAAAAGGTGAGCCTCGGGGGAGGAGAGGGGGCGTGGTATGGCGGGGTGGTGCGTGGAGGGAGGAAGGGGAAAGAAAGGAGAGAGGGAAGGGTGCCATCAGGAAGGGAAGGAGGAAAGAAAAATCCATTCTCGTTCCAGGCAAGTTTTTGTTTGGGGCAGGACGTGTTATGATATTTCAGGGTCATTTGTTATCCCTGAGAGGGTCGTCATCTTGTCTGATATTCCGTGCTCCCAGGGTGAGCGGCGAGATGTATTTGTGTGTGTGTGTGTGTGTGTGTGTGTGTGTGTGTGTGTGTGTGTGTGTGTGTGTGTGTGTGTCTGGCCAGGGTTTATCCTCCTTTGTTAACAGAAACACACACACACACACACACACACACACACACACACACACACACACACACACACACACACACATTAAACTGTTGATTTGTGCTTGGTTTAGTATGGAAGACTTGATTAAATTTGTCTTTTTGCGATTTTTGTTGCAGTATTTTTTGTTGTCCTGTCCGGAACAACAGCGAACTAATTAAGCAGTACCTGAAATATGTCTGAAACTCTCTCTCTCTCTCTCTCTCTCTCTCTCTCTCTCTCTCTCTCTCTCTCTCTCTCTCTCTCTCTCTCTCTCTCTCTCTCTCTCTCTCCTGGGACTAGCGAAACACGCACAAAAGCACGTGCACACACCGCTGGGCTCTTTGAATCTCACACCCGCCTGCACCCAAACTGTCCCGGAGGATCTGCATGTTTTCCGCCAAGTCACCTTCCCTGCGCACCAGGCTGTTTTGCATCACATCACAAGCCCTGCCAGCACGTGTCTATATGTGACAGACTTTCTTCGTTCAGATTTTGGTTCAAATTTCATATTTTAATACCGCCTCAGGGATCGAGTGTTGGATCCTACTAGTATCATTCCGTTAATATTCCATTATTTCGCCAAGACCTCGCGGAACCTCCAATACTTTCCTCAGGCCGCTGTTTGTTGAGCATGTCTTACAAGCTGGTGGTAACAAAGCGTCCCGAAGGCATAGATATTGACTCCTCCCACCACAGCTATCGACGCCATCAAATCATACTCGTGCTGTGTAAGTCCCTCGCACACTGAACATAAACATGAACTTAGCCTTTCTTTACACACACACACACACACACACACACACACACACACACACACACACACACACAAGCGAAAAAAAAAAACACAGTGAGTCAAAAGGTACATTGTTTTCTTATACATCAGCGGAGGAAAGGCTCAGCATGTCCCAGCCTGTCATAGTCCTGCATGGTCACCTCAGAGCCAAGTTCATTTCGTGCCGCCACAGAGAGCCGTGTCCCTCAGCTGGCTCCGGGGCCCAGACTAATAACCGCTCCCTTCCCTTGCCCGTGTCGGGAATACAGCTGCAGGCGGCCGCGGAATATTGTCGTGCTGGACTGCTGTACCCGTCCTTTTTTTTTCACAAACAACACCGAGCACTTCTAGGTCTGCCGAGTCACATTCCCTCAAAGACTTCCCCGCGCGGGAGCTGCACACCTGTGCTTGGTCATCAGAGGAAGTGGCCGCAAGTCGCCCGTGGTCATGCTTCTGCACCTTTAAGGAAGACTGCCAGGAAGCCGCCGCCATCTGGCCACTGCCACAGGAGGGCTGCAGGAGGCACTTGGCCCACCCTACTGGAGGTACTTGGGCTTGGCGGTGTACGCGGGAGGGAACAAAAGTTGGAGGGCTTGGCGGCAGGCCCCTTCCACCGTGGAGTGTGACTAGCCACTGCCTCATCCTCCCCCCTCCCCCACCTTCCTTGCTTGTGATGAGAGCAGGGATTGAATTTTGGTGTCCATCTGGTGTGTGTGGTGATGCAGTTATTCCGGCAATGTCTGTGCCACCATGAACCACCCTCCTCCCCGCCCAGCCCCACACAGCCCCGCCCTGCCACCACTGCGTCAGCTGGGAATTACCTCTGCTAGTGGCGAGGCTTCCACGCGCCCCGACCTTCATTCTGCTGCAAACGAATCATTCTTTTCTTTTATCTCTCTTTTTCATTTTAATTTACTTTGCGCCTGGATCACCCCGGATCTGCAGGCGCCACACCTCAGCGCCAGGATCACTTCAGCCAGGGTCACACTTGATGAGAAGGCTGGATCACCCCGGGTCTGCAGGCGCCACACCTCAGCACGTGGATTACTCCAGCGACACTCCAGTAGTGGATTGGAAACCCGCGGTGCGTGATCCGCTGACTGGGTTGAGGCTTCCCCTCGAAGCCACGCAGGCATTGGGACAAGTTGGGTGCAGCCAGTCGCTGCTCCCACACGTTAATGCGATCTCGCCTCAACCAATCACGCGCGCAATCATTTTATGGCGCACCAATGCGCCGGGATTTATTGCAAGACATTCCGCGCGAGTTATGATCAGTGCACGTCGATAACGCAGGAATTCATGCATCGCCAATCATGGGAGGAGCTTGGAAAATGGTAAACGACAATAACAATAATCGGAAGCAATAATCATGATAAGACAGTGATAATAATGATGCTTTAGTATTAATAATAGTTATAACAGAATACTACTGCAATAACAGTTACCTGATTGTAGTAGCTGTAACAGTAATAGTAATTGATACATTAGGAGTGAAACATAAAGATTAATACCTTATGGCAGTTATTCTCTGGTTGGGACATATGGCAGGTCTTGAATCAAAGGACTAGCGTTTAGAAGTAGTGCAGATTATGACTATAGAAAGCAACCTGTGTGCTCTTGATGGATTACTTGCGGCCTCTCATATGCAGACAGCCTTGCACAGGAAGATTTATTAACATATTATATAATAAACTCTACATAATTATTAGATTTACCTCATATTGTGGGTAAGAGGTGCGCTTCCTTTGCTGTCACTGCTCAAGAGACACAGCACCACGAACAGGTTGGGAGTCTTTGCCTCACGCAGTGGGAAAGGCGCAGCTTGAAATGTGTTCAGTTTGTTGATGCCCATTAGTCTGTCTGGGAAAACAGTGACACACACACACACACACACACACACACACACACACACACACACACACACACACACACACACACACACAATTGAAATGGTCTCATCGGAAATCCATACAAAGCAGCTTCTGTTGACTTCCATTTAATTTCTTTTTACTGGTGGTGCACGTTACTGGTCGTCAACTTGTGTGTTGTTCAGTTTTTTTTTTCTCTCTCTCTCTCTGGGCACAGTTTTTCCCTGGCCACAGTGTAAGGAAAACACACTCACCAATAACGACTGTCTCTTATTCTGATTGGCTGCTCGCCACGCATCGATAACCAGCAGTCTAATCGAGACTTAATGTGACATTTGTATCGCACCGCACCGCCATTACATGTGTCTGGCACACACACAAAACTTCGCATCTTGATGTATTGCCAACCACTTAATTGCTTCTCGTTCCTGATCTCTTGTCAATTAAAAATAGCTTAATGGCGTCATTATCAGGAAATCATATGATTTTTTTTCGCTATCACCAAATTCTAAGGTTATAATATATATATATATATATATATATATATATATATATATATATATATATATATATATATATATATATATATATATATATATATATATATATATATATATATATATATATATATATATATATATATATATATATATATATATATATATATACACACTTCTGAAGTTCCGTGAAGTTTTTTTTTTTTTTTTTTTTTTTTTTTGCCCAAGAGGCGCCATCAGTCATGTTCTGAAGCTTCGTGTCGTGGCCTGGAGTGCTCCGTCAGTTCACGTCAACACAGGTCAGGTGGAGGGCCAGCTAGGCCGGCAGACCTGAGCGCCCATCAGTCCTGCTCCTTCAATGCCGTGGACGTGTCAGTGATGGACGAGTCTCCCTTTCGGTGCCATTCAGGCAAAAGGGAGACTTCAAATCCATTCTTTCTCTTCCTTATCCCACACCTTCTCGCATTAGTGGACGCGACATGGCCCATGAAACTAAAGGAGCAATTGATTTTCTGAGGCTAGGTGAGCATCGCGGCCAAGCCTTGTGTCGGCACAATGTGCAGGGGACGAATCTCCGTCGTGAGTTGCTAGGGAACAAGAACTTGCACTCCAGGAGCCCGACACAGCATCCACACGGTTGCCTTGTCCTCTTTAGTGCAGGCAGTGGGTTCGTTGCTGACTAGCGCTGTGAAAGGTGATGGAGAACGTAAGGCAGAGAGGCTCACAGGCAGACGTGCAGGTCTTGCAGACAGCCCACCACACGCCCGGCACAAGACAGATGGCTTGGGAGGAAGTGTAGCAGAGTCAGGCGGGAAGTTTCCTCGCAGACTGTGTGAAGGAAGGAGCCCGAGATGGTGGGAGGCGGGAGATGGATCGCACTGAGGAGGGAGAAGGAGGAGGAGGAGGAGGAAGAGGAGCAACAAAGAAATTAGCGTCCTAAAGATTTAAAAAAAGCTTTTTGACACAGTAACGCTGAGGTTTAAATGAAGGCCAGAGTTTGACATGCAAGCTTCGTGATTGAGTGAAGAAAGGAGGAGGCTGAGGCGTGTAGGAATTAAATACACTCATGATTCGCGTCACCAGCTCCCCTGCTGCGCCGTGAGCAGCTTCCCCATCCCTCGCGTTATTTTAATTGGACGCGGCATGAGTTCCTTCGTCACGCCAAGACCCGGAGCTTGAGGAACGCTGGCGAGGCGAGGCAGCTCAGGAAGGCATGGAGAGCGTATAAAGGTGATACACTAGCAGCAGATTCCAGAAAGGAAGGTGAATAGAGGAGTACTATTTGCTCATCTTCAGACGGACGTCGCAGCTTGCCGCTGTAACAGTGTTGGAATACGTGAATAATTTCTGCTTGGAAACTTTTGGAATTGGAAACTTTCCGGCCACTCGAGTGTTGAGGAGCGGTGTAAGTAAACAGTGCAGCAGGTGATGATTTAGCTGAATACCGAAAGCTGCAGTCGCCAACCACCACCGACGCATTTCGTGACGCCCCTGCGTCTTATCACCCGCGTCCTCTTCAAAGCCAGTGCGTTGAGCGGCAGGAGGCGGCGAAGCGTGACATAGCGACGTTTGATGACTCGTGGCACGAGGTCACGGGCGCCGCAGGTGAATGGCAGGGGCAGTAGGGGCATGGGAGGGGGCGAGAGGCCAGGGAGGTGATTTGCTCCTCCACTCATCGCCAAGTTATCGGAAACGTGTGCCGGAGACATATGGATTTAAGATACTCCAGGTAGAGGTGCGATATGAAGCAGAATATATTGCCCCGCCAGCCGGCCAGGATGTCAATAGATGCGCCGCCAAACCCTCAAGCTTCCTCGCTAATATTATGTGAAGACGCTGGCCAGCCGAAGCGTGGGAGTGTGTGAAGGAGAGGGTGGGTCTCTGGCACCGCCCACCACAGACCTCATCACGCACGCCAAATCAATACCTTTTTCTATATCGGGTTGTGATTACTATCAGGATTTGTAGTGGACCTGGATTGCGCTTCATGGGAGCTCCAAGATCTTCCCACCTGCTTTTTTTTATTTTGCAATCAGAGCAAATTCAAGAAGTTCTGTCCTTAACTTGCAGTGCGTGGGAGGAAGTAAGATCTGAAGGGAAAATATTGTGCAAGGAAACGTGGAGCGACTCTCTCTCTCTCTCTCTCTCTGTGTGTGCTCCCTTCGCCATCCTCGCTCACGCATAAGATCTTCACAATACCTGTACATTTTTCTTTACTTGATTGTTTTTTTGGTATGTTATTTCCATGTTAGCATTCTTTGTATGAAAGGAAAAATCTGCTCCAGTGCGGGTAATAACTCACGGTTGCGTGGCTGCGTGGGTCGCGTGTGGCTCGTTCAGCGACCACGGTGAGGACATCGGGACACATTCACAGCTTGCTGCACATCTCCGTATGGCTCAAAATGGCAAGCTTTTCTTGTTGGTGCCAGTGTCTCGAGGCTGAGGTGGCCACCAGGCTGCATTGTGGGTCTTAAAAGGGAATCATCACAAATCCTGTCGCCCACACACTCCAGCACGGTCTTCATGTGTGCCGCCCATGCAACACACACACATCAACACTTGATAGCACAACGCACACATTCCTCCACGTATAAAATTTATTATTGCATTTTGAGAGAGAAAGGTATGGTGGTATGTAATCAGATCAGGAATGTAAAAGGTGACGTCGATAAAACTCATAACTAGGTGTGCCGTGAGGATGGTTGGAGCGTGGGGTGGCGTGGGGAGGGCGTAAAAGTAAGTGGGAGGACGTGGAAGGGAGAGGGAGGGCGTGTTGCGCCTGTCGGTGCACTTACCGCCTGTGTCCATCTGGCAGGATAACAAGACACTAAGTGTATCCAGAGGGGTAGTGTTCGTCAGTCCTCCAGCAAGTGTTTGGTCTCCTTCCAGAAATCCATAGATCAGGTTGCATGATCATTGCTTCCCGACGAGACACGCTTCATCCCTGCCTGTCATCACCCTGCAGCTACACTACTATGTTTGTGTGTGTGTGTGTGTGTGTGTGTGTGTGTGCGTGTGTGTGGCTGCCGCCTTTTTCCTCGCCCGGGACAGTTAGTCAATATTGTTTCTTCTCTCCAGCCTTCCGCCCTGTCCTTCCCTCTTGTCTTTGAGCTGGAGGGATGGAGAGGCTCGAAACAGACCTTATCCATTCTTTTTCTTCTGTTCTTTCCGCTCACTCTTCTCTTCTCATTGTCATTCCTAGTAGAGCGGGTGGTAAGAACTGAATGTGACGTCAACAGTTCACAGCCCTCGCAAAGACATGAACAGTCATATAAAAATATAAATTAATCACTCATGGTGGGATGGCGTAGAGTGGAGAGCACGATGGTAACCCTAAACCAAGTAATGAAGCTAATGAAGCTATGTATATTATTTAAATACACACACACACACACACATATGTATATATATATATATATATATATATATATATATATATATATATATATATATATATATATATATATATATATATATATATATATATATATATATATATATATATATATATATATAATTTTCAGCTTCACCTCACCCACCGGTTTGCCTTTCCGTCCCCTCCCCCTTCCCCGCACACCTGCCGTGGCCTGCCTGCTCTTCACATCGTCTCTTGCTGAACCCTGAAGCACCGCCATGAATTCCCTCAAGCTCGTCCGGCGCCTCCTTCGCCCATTCAGCAGAGCCTCCGCCTTGAGGCCGCCCGTCGCTAAGGCCCACTTGTGGCCAGGCTGCTCACCCCTCGGCGCCGCGCCTCGCCCCGGCTGTCCCGCTCACTCTCCAATCCACCACCTTTCCATACTCCAGGCAATCTTCTTATCTAATCACGAATAAGCTTTGAGACAGCGTGAGCAAATGTTTGCTCTGTTAGTATGTACGTGTGGATGGATGAATTATGGATGTGTGTAGGCAGGTAAGGAAGTAAATAGACACGTCACATACAATATTTTCTTTATTTTCAGGTGTCACTGAGAATATAATATGTGTGTGTGTGTGTGTGTGTGTGTGTGTGTGTGTGTGTGTGTGTGTGTGTGTGTGTGTGTGAGCGCGTTTCATTGCTTTTAAACAATCTAGAATACTCCATACATTCATAATAATAAGCGCAGGATCAGGATGGGAGTTTATGGAGAACACCATAATCTTTATGAGTAAGAGTACCGACATTTACGAGTCATGTTTTCAAAGAAGGCAGCCGCCATGCTCCAGACGGCCAGCTGATCAGGACATGCACTGACAGTGTTGGCATGAATTGTCTTTTACCTTCATCGTTTTGTCTTTGTTGAAATACAATCTTGTACATAGACAAGGAAATAAACATTATTCATGTTGCAAGAAAGACGCAGCTCAGCGTGCACGAAGGGCAGGGCGACCAGCGTACAGAAGCACAGCGGCAAACGAGGTGCTGATGTAGAAAATTAATATGAGAACTTGAGACGCAATCAGAAGGGGAACATTAGTTTATGGCACCATTATGTTGTGTGCTACACTCTGAAACTGTAAAAGTGTGCGGGGGATGCACGCGCTCCTATCTGGTGGCGTGGTGGGGAAAGAGGCTTTTTCAATTTTTTTATTGGTACACTTGCTTACTTGTTACAATTCCCTCCCACACTTTCTCTCTCTCTCTCTCTCTCTCTCTCTCTCTCTCTCTGGTGGAGGGGCACTTGGTAGCCACGACCCAACCCGTCCATTGCTTCATTAATTAATCCATCAGTTATTCCCCGCGTGGCGTCACAGGTTTTCAGTGTCTGACACGTTTGATTGGCGTGCCCAGGGATGCGAGCACATATAATATAACAAAACTAACCATGTTCTGTCCGCAGTGCTCTGAAAGGTTTTGACCGGGAGGGATCAGTAAAGGAAACGCGGTAGGAAAGTATTTCTGTGTATTTTTGACAGTAACGTGTGTTTACAGTTAATGTGTCTGAAAAAAAAAAAACTGGCTGGAAGGACGAAGAACCTTTGCTTTTATTATCCTGCGTCCTTTCGCTGCACGGAAACAACCTCGGAAGACCTGACAAGTCCACTGTTATTTTTTCTTCCTTTGAGTTCCTTTGTGGAGTGTCCCAAACACTGGAGCTGGGTTGGAACGAATGGTGTTTATTATTTACGTCATCGAGCTCAACGTAACAGTGGAGGTAAATTCACCCACTGATCTCATTAGCCTTCGTGAAACTGCCTCCAGCAATAGAGCAACTGCTATTTTTCCTCAAATGCGATTTTACCATGACATGTTTGTTTTATGATCACCTAATAATGTACTCAAATTATCGAACTTTATGAGGGAGAGGGAAGAATAATTTATTCATGCATTTTTATTACTAGCGAGAAGAATAATAGCGGGTGGAATTGCTCACTGCTACATTATGCAAGGAAGACAAAGAGCGTACGTGGAAGCGTCACGCAGCGGGACCATGGCAGTGCCCTAGCATTGCAGCCAGCGCACTGAGAGGAGCAGACAGACAGACAGCCTGCCAAACAAACTGGGTCGCGTCCCTCGAGAGGCAGACAGTATTGATGAACAAAAACCACCTAGTGTTGAGGGAGAGAATGTAGGAGGGAGAACTCCAATCACCACCCACCACCACAGCATTACGTAAACCTCTCTCCACAGTCTCCCTCGCATTTACGTAACCTTTCCTTTTTTGTCTGACGCTGCTTCTGTTTCATCGTCTCTCCCCTTTCCTCGTAACTCTCCCCAGCGTCCTTCAAACCCTCCTGACTGTCCTTCAACTTCTCCTTACCCTTTCCCTCTATTCAACATTCCCAGGCTCACCCATGCTTGTGTCCTCACTAGCCCGTGTCCATTCCCTCAATGTCCATCCCCTGCAGCTCTCCTCCTCCACCTTTGCTGGCGTTCTCCTTTCTTATTCCCAACCCACCCGTCAAATATTGTAACTATGTTTTTTCCTTTAACACCTTTACTTCTCTGCAAATAGCTTCCTTTCCCCTTCCATCACTTGTTTCGTCCCAGCCAGCAATCCAGTGGCGTCTACCTACGGCCATCCTCATCCCAGTATAACTCTTCCCTCCCACCTTTCACTGGTTCAGTAATCCTTTTCACTTTAAGGTCTATTTTTCCTCACCCTTCCTGCCCAAGCCCCTCCCCCTGCATTCCTCACCCCGGCAAGTACTCATGCCGCATGCTACTGTTGGTGTCCTCGTCGCCTACCCAGCGGGCCGCCCCTCTCCCCCGTGCCCTTCAATGTAGCCCAGCGTTTGTGCGTCACTATTCTGCGTGTTTTCCAGTGTGTTGCTTTCTAGTGCCCCGTGTTCGGCCCTGATGACCTGGAGGGCTCTCGAGGCTCCTCACTCGCTCCCCGCCAGTCTCCGCTCCCTCTCGCATTGACCCAACACTAGTAACGAGATCCCATTATGTGCCCGCCCGCCTAATAACCTCGTTATGTCCTTAAAGTCTTGTAATTATAACCCGAAAGAACAAACCCCCAAACGTTGGTTTAGTCCTCATTAACATTGTTCTCGCGGTGCAATTATCAAGATCGAGGCTGCCCGAATGACACCCCTTCTCCGGAGGGGCTCATTAACCTCTTATAATTACCACGGAGTGCAGGTAATAGCACCGATGTGTTTTCCACGCTTATTATGTCTTCACTTCCCTGGCCAGACGCTCACCCGGCGACGTGATAACTGCCAGGAGAGGGTGAGGAGGAGAGGGCGGCCACGGCGAGGCAAGGGTGATAACTGGCTTCACCGCCTCACCACACACACCTGTATACTCATACACTTGTGTTGCATTCTGGCAACAACCAAACCACACATCTGTGCAGGACGGCGGGGAACAGTCAGGTGCTGCGCTGTGTGTGTGTGTCACTTCAGTGAATGGTCGATAAAAAAAGAGAAAGAATAAAATAAAGGAAACTAATCAGGTAGAAGGATTAAGTGGTGAAATAACGTGTTGGGGAGAGAGAGAGAGAGAGAGAGAGAGAGAGAGAGAGAGAGAGATGACAGACTACAAACACACACACATAAATGCTTTCTGGCTGGGATAAAGAGAGGGAAAGTCTCAAAAGAAATATAGTTGTGCCTCATTCTCTTTTCTTTTCTTTATGAGGTAGAATAATGTGTCCTCGAAGCCGGGTGGCTTTAGCGCTGAGCTGGAAAGTGTTCAAGTTTTAAAGAAAGGATAGAAAGTGTTGAAATTTTGACTGTAAGCAGAGGAAACCAGACCGCGGAGGGTTTGTGGTGGTGAGAGGCTGCTGGTGTGGCGCGAGGAAGAGAGGGAGGTGGAGGCAATAAAGGAGGAGCATGGGATATCTATCTGCGAGGAAATTCACAGCTATTGAGACTGGCAGAGGATACTAAGCTGACACAGAGAGAGAGAAAGAAAAAAAAAAAGATTTCCTGTCCGGCAATTTTTACCTCATGAGTTTATGCATTGCTTGTTTATTCGTGCATTTATTATTTATGGATCTATCTACATAGTCTGCGTTGTTTCCTTGCCATCCGGCTCGCCGCGGGTTTCCTCACGCACCGCTGCGCTCATTCGTTCACCCGTAAGAGGATGCACGCCCCTTTAAATGTGGATTGGTCGCCACTGCTGTGTGGCAGGAAAGCGTGTTTGTTTGCAGTGTTTGACACTGTTTGGCTGCATCAGTTTGGCCTTGACGCGCGGGTGGCCTCATTCATTTGTCTAACTTGCCGCCTCGGTGAGTCACGAAGCCTGATATTACTGAGGGAGTTTAGGGAGGTGCAGTATATTTGTGTTCCCGATGGGGAATGTTGTACGTACATATTTTTCCTGTTTGACAACGAAGCACAAATTTACACCGCGCTTTGAACTCTATAACACTCGTATGTATATTCCCTGTCATGTATTAATACCCCCACTCTACTTATTCCATACGAGTATTCGAACACATACTAATTTATTCGAATACTCATGTGAAATATATATAGTAACCAACAATCTCCTCCCCCCAATGGTGTCGTCGCGACTGATGCTCCTGAACAGTGCTTCGAATGCACTCCATGGCGGGGTGTTGGAGTCACTGATCGAGGGCGACCCGCTGACCCTGTACTGCGTCGCATCGGGTGGTGAGTACTTGTGTATTGAGTATATTAAGTGTGTGTATTGGATGTGCTATTTGTGTGTTGAGTGTAAGGTCAGTGTTGCCTCAGTGTTGCCTCTTGTACCTTCCCTCACCTGTCCTATTCCCCTTTACCTGCCGGCACCTGCCCTTACCCTCCTTCACCTTCCCTCCAGCTCCTATCGAGGTCATTAGTAGTTAGTTACCTTAATTGGGGAGGTTTTCTTTTTTCTTGCTGTTTTTGCTCCTGACAATTACTCTAACTTTCCCTCCGGGACGAGCAAAGTTAGCTTCGTGTCCTCCTAAATCCTGCATAATAACACTTTATCTTCGCTTTCCTCCTCCCACACGTCCTTCTCTTTATCTCTTCTTCCTTCTTCGTCGTCTTCTTCTTCCAGCATTCTTCCAGTTAATGTAATTTCCTCTTTTTCTTTTTCTACCTTTACTAACTTTTCACCTTTTTATATATTCTTTCCTCCTCTTCATTGTTGTTTTCTTCCATCACTTCGCCTTCCTCCCCTTCCTCTCATTCTGTCCAATCACATCCTACCTTTCTTGCTTCTTACCTCATTTAACTCCTTTCTTATTTACATATTTCCTTCTTTTATTCCTTTCTCACTTCCTCACTTCCGAGTCCTCATTCCAACTATTCGCAATCTGCCTCCGAGGTGTCACTTCATAACCCACCTGACGAAGACGTTGCCGCAGCCTGACCTCGGGAATTGGAAGGTTATTATTGTTGTTGCTGTTGCTTCTGTCACCACCACCACCATCCCCACCGCCTCCTCCTCCTTCTCCTCTTCCTCCTCCTCCTCCTCCTCCTCTTCCTCCTCCTCCTCCTCCTCCTTTTCCTCTTCCTTCTTCTCTTCCTTCACTGTTCCCGTGCATGTTGATGATAATTATTATTTTTATTGTTTTCTTCTCTGAATCTCGTTATCTTTCACCATTTATTGAGTTTTTACTGCTCTCTCTCTCTTCTCTCTCTCTCTCTCTCTCTCATTTCTGCTTGTTTTTCTCGTTTCTCATTTAATTTCTGTACTTTGCTTCCGTTTTGTTTTGTTCATCCTCATTTTATTCATTTTTTATTAACTTTTATCATCTACGAACTCTTGATCTTTTCTTTTTCATCTCTAATTTCTTCATTTTCTCGCACGCATTCATGTTTCGTTTGATATTTTTTTTTCTTCTTTTTGTTCACCGATATTCTTTTTTTTTCCATTTTGCTTTCTATATTTGCTCATGCTTATTTCCATATTTTTTTCTTTATTCCTGTGTGCAGTTGGCCCATTTTTATTCTTTCTATGTTGCTATTGTGCAGTTTATAACATACATACATACATACATACATACGTACATAAAGGGGAGCCCGCTTTGTCCTTCAGTTCCATGTTTATTTTATTTTCTACGTGTGTTCCATGACTGTTTTCTTCAGTAATTGTATAACCATCCACGCACTCACTCATGCATCTCTCTCTCTCTCTCTCTCTCTCTCTCTCTCTCTCTCTCTCTCTCTCTCTCTCTCTCTCTCTCTCTCTCTCTCTCTAAGCGTTCTTTGCATCACCACACACACACACACACACACACACACACAAGTATTGCAGTCAGGCGTAATTTGTTTAACGTGACAATTTCACGTTTATAGTCTTAAAAATGTTGCATTACTAATAATGGCTAAATGATAGTGGGGATATGCTGAGTGTTCACACGGCGTCGCCACAAAGGTTCCCTCATAGCACTGCCACCCACACCGAGTCCTTAGCCAGCGGGGCAACTCTTTCAGTCTCAGAAAGGCCAAGGCTTTGATGTCGTGCCTTGATCGCCAAAATGATGTTTTTTCTATTCAAACAAAACTATGTAAAACTGAGAGGTGATTTCCGCTCTGTTGAGTGTTAGACCATCACCATTTAACGTAAAGATAATCACGCCCTTTACACTCGGAATGGGGACGGGGAAGGGGATAGTGAAAATTAACGTCCAATACGATTCTTGTTCCCCTTGTGCATGCAGCTATTTAAATTCATCCGTATATCATATTGATGACATTTCAGATTACCGCCATATTTTGTAAGCGTCCCCCTGCTAATCGGATTTAACTGTTGTCCCACAAATTGCTTGATTAATCATCATATATTGCTTTCCCTCCCCCTTTTGTACAAATATACATACAAACACACACACACACACACACACACACACACACACACACACAGAGAGAGAGAGAGAGAGAGAGAGAGAGAGAGAGAGAGCACACGACCAGCATCTCAGTCTGACGGATTCTCAACATTAATACACTTTTCCGAACATACAGTGCTTTACCTCACATTCTCAGGTTAGGTTGGGTTTGTGCAGCCAAACATGTAACTTTGGCCGCGTGCTCCTTGTCTTTGAACCCACTGGCACCAAGCTGCTTTTGACTGAAACACCACTAATTCTCCAGTCTTACACGTTGTCCCTGTGCAGTGACTTGTATAAGTATGCACCTCATGTTTTTTTTTTAATCGAGGGCATTGCTGGAGTGATTGCTTGTAACAAAGAACTCTGCCATTTAAGTTTTTACACAATTTTCCATGTTCTCTGAATGTTCATAACGGAGAGGCAACTCATACGAAGTACCGTGTAATCGTCCATTGCCAGAGATACACGTTCCTTGTATGTTTCTCGCCACAGTCGTACTAAATCTCCTTTACGACTGGCCGAAATTCCATCCCCGGTAAAGTTCCGAACTCCAGGTAACATTTATTGCGTTGTCAGGTATCGAGTTTAAAACATTAGCCAGTTTTTTGTTTCTTTCTCCCTTATTTTTTTAATTGAAGCGCGCTGTTTCCATCTCTTCTTATCTTCCGAAGTTGCACTAAGAGAGAGAGAGAGAGAGAGAGAGAGAGAGAGAGAGAGAGAGAGAGAGAGAGAGAGAGTGTGTGATTATTGTTGGTATGATGCTCATGACAAGTATGACGTAAAGTGAAGTAAGAAGCGCCTCAAACACCAGCCATTATATCCACAGTGATGGCGTGACAGCTGGTGATAGAGCGATGGTCTGGCAGTGCTGCACTAATGTTGCCTGAAGGTAAAGAATTATCTCAAAGTAGTCATGTTACCGAGCAATTGGCCCTTCAACTCTGCCGTTCAGTGACACGAGAACTCAGTCGCATCGTCATATTTTAAGATAAATTGACTTCGTATTCTTACTAAACCCATTATTTATTTGCAAGCTCCCAGATCTCCCAGATTATTTGCATCTACACAATTCCAGTGACTGCCAAAGTGTTCGTTCGCATGTCATCAGGTGGCAATGAAAGAGCCAGAATCCGAGACACTCACTGTAGTCTAGTAATGGCTGTTGTTGAAGCAGCGCTGTCAAGCCTGCCCGGCGCTGTATGCCTGCCTGCACATATCTGTATCCTCACCACGATGCTGCAGGTGCTGAGCTGCGAACGGTGCCGGCCCCACATATTCTTCCCCGTCCGGACACCAAAATAAACAAGATCACCAGAGAAAATAATATATTCGTGTAATATATTTCAACGTTCATATATATTTTTTATTTTGTTATTCATTTATGTATTTGTTTATTTATTTATTTTTGTAAAAGCAATGATATTACGATGTTTCAGTATATTACAGATGCAATAAATGCGTTAGCTGGATGTAATGCAGGCGTTAATTATCACATATTTATTTCTATAGATGCTTCATGCACTTGATACTTTCACTCGTATAAATATTAAACAACATTTTTATTCGTAATGCAATATTACAAGGCAGAATATTAGAGCAAACCCTTCTGGCAACGCTCGTGGAGGACCCTGATGCGAGACTCTCTTTGGCCTGACGTCGTGCCTTGCTTCCTGCAGCGAATCTTTGTACCCAATCCGTCACTTCGAGGGATGCCCTTTGTGTATCTTTCGGGGATCTGTGTCGGTGCCTCCTCTTCGCTGCCCTTCCTTCCCCCGCCGCCTGGGGATGATGGTGAAGGTGGCATGCGTCCTTCTATTTTTCTTCCTCTCCTCTGTTGCTTTCTTTCACTTTTCCGGGTCCCTGAAAGGTGGTGGCATGTGTTGGTGACTCCTTTTCCATCTTCCTCCCTCTCCTTACCACCTGAAAACAAGGGCAGAACGGTGTAAGGCTTCACCACCACCACCACCACCACCACTTGCACTGCACGTTTCATTGTGAGGTCTTTGTAGCACATAATTACTTAATGCTTTATGACTGAAAGGAAAACTGCTCACAGTAAACTCGAATTACGTGCATGTGAAGAATGTAAACAATGGACTGAATGGAGAAAATCTGGTATATAAATTTTCTCTCGGCATGAACATAGTTGCCTTCATTGATGCAAGCGAGTGTTTAACTTTAATTCTTACTCTTGTTAATGTATCGCTTTTTGTTATTTTTCTTTCAGAGTTATTAGTTTCGTAAATTAATCTAATTACAAGACAACTTAGATATATCTTTCTTGTTCTTTGTACTTGTGCTTTCTTTACTCAAGTTGAACCTTTTGTATCGTTTTTACGCTGAAATCTCACGAATATTTATTTATATATTTATTTATTTTTTTGTGTGTGTGTGATTAATTAAACTCTTCTTTCCCTCCTTCCCTTCCCTTTTTCGTGGTCTGTTCCTCCCAAATAACTGTAATTCCCTTTCATTCCTCAGTCTTCTCCTTATCGTAAGCGGACGCCTTCCTTTTCCTTGCCATCTGCATATTCATGCGTGCTCACCTCCATCCTCCTTCCCTTTATATTTGTACTTGATCCTGCTCTTTCAACACTCCTTTCTCTCTTTTCGTTTTATATATATTTGTTTTCTTTCTCGATTCCTACAAAATGTCCCATTGTTTTATTTTTCCTTTTCGCGTCCTCTTTTCTATATATATTTTTCCAGGTTCAGCATTTCTTGTTACCGCTTTTCTTTTCTTTCTCTTTTTATTCTAAACCCTTCCTAACTGTTACCGGTTAGTTAGTCTTTTCTCTCTCTTTCCTTTTGCCTTCCCTCCCTTCCTCTCCTCCTCCCTCCCTTCCTGCCTCTCATCTCTTGCCTCTTCCGTTCCTCTCACCCCCTCATTCGTTCATCTGTGACTTACCTCCCTGTCTCTTGTCCTTTCTTCTCGTTGACTCTTCTAATTCTTCCTCTTACCTCGTATCGTCTGTCCGTCTCCTTTCCTTTCGTTCATTTTTGTCTTCTCATGCCTCCTGACTTCCCTTCTCGTCTCTCATTGCTTCCTCCTCCTCCTCCTCCACACTCTCTCTCTCTCTCTCTCTCTCTCTCTCTCTCTCTCTCTCTCTCTCTCTCTCTCTCTCTCTCTCTCTCTCCTCCCTAATGTTTCCCACAGGTGGCATTCCAGAGACGCACACTTTTTGCTGCAGCTGTCCTTCCTTCCCTGTCTCCTCAGGGTGACACGCTTCATCCCCTTTACACATCCTCACCCTTCTTCCTTCCTTCCTTCCTTGCTTCATTCCTTCCTTCCTTCCCTTTTTCCATCCTCCATCCCCGCCGCCAAGGCTGATCCGCATACGTTCTAGTGGCTAATCCAAACACTCATCCACACACGGCCTTGTTACTGATCCACTGGCTGATCCACACTCTGATCCACACACAAGCATCGGCGGTGAAATATTAGTGGTTCGACATTTCGCTCTACCCGGTTCTGCTGCCCCTGCCGGTCAGCACTTGCCTCGTCCGCTTACTGCTTCTTACCTTCTGCTGCTTCTCTTCCTCCTCCTTCTCCTCCTCCTCCTCCTCCTCCTCCTCTTACTCTTCCTTCCCCAGCGAAATTCAGAAACAATCCCTTCCAGGAAGTCCTCAACATCGTAACAAGATTTCCTCAATCGGTATTATTGACTCGCCCTCGCTATTCACGGCGGTTCAGATTGCTCCTCGCTGATACAGGTCGCTGCCTTAATACTATATATGTATTTTTTTTTCGCTAAGCCACCAGTATCAAATTAGGGAAGAGTAATATGATTCGTACACACACACACACACACACACACAGAGAGACAACAGGTATTGATCAAATTTTATATAAGGCAGTACATGTGAAAGCCGATTCCTCAATCAGTACTGACACAGCGTTGCCTGGCACAGCACAGCATGAGTCGCGTCTCGGCAGCCACACAGTACCGAACCTCACATGGGAAAGTAACCACAACCTTCTCTGTAACCTGAGAGTTGATACTGAAAGACACAAGCGTATATACGGAACTGTGAGTAGCATAACTTTCATTACAGAGAATTAGGAGTTAGGAGATGTAAATATAACATTGAAATGAATAGCAAACAGACCATTACTGCACAAGATACATGTACCGTGAGGGAGTGAAGGCACTTTTAAATGTATAAACCTCGCGTGTCTATTTGCAAGGGAACGAATAAAATTTCTCTCTCTCTCTCTCTCTCTCTCTCTCTCTCTCTCTCTCTCTCTCTCTCTCTCTCTCTCTCTCTCTCTCTCTCTCTCTCCTTTTAAAGCTGTAAAAGCAGATATAGAATAATGCTTAATTCACACATTTATATTGCACAGAGGAATGTAAAAAGCAAAGTTATGAAGAGAAGAGTGGTAAGCAAACATACTTTTAATGCTGTACTTTCTATTTGTATATTCATCATTGAAGGAAAAGTTAAGAGAAAAATGAATAATTTTATAACGAAAATTTGCGAAGCGAGTTTCTGATTCTGGTTCGCCCGAGCTGACCGCCGTGTGCATAGCTAAAGGAGAGCGAGCCCAGGCAATAGGGTAAATAAATAGATAGATCATTGAATGGTGAGTGAGCTGGCCTCCTTTAGACTGTCAGAAGCGCCATGACTCACTGGACGCACATTGTTCATCATTCACTAAACTTTCCAGGCTGCATACGTAATACATATCACTTCAATGTGCAGATGTTATTCAAGTGGATGGATGTTTCTACTAGTGAGGGATGGGCTCCCGTAATCCACGCTGCCTCTCTTTTCAGTCTTTCTTTTCATATCCCCTGTATTCTTTAAAGTATCGCTGGGAACGGCTCATTCTCGGGTCTCTATCTATCAGTGCCTGTGATGTGCTGCCTTGCGTCTGTTTAGCCGTGCATCACCTACTCATCCCCTGTTACGGCGCCATCAACCATCAATTCACCTACGTCTGGCAGCGCCGGGAGATAGGAGAGGTTAAAAATAAAGCCTCGTGGTATCGGACGCGCATCCCTTGTCTGCTTCAAATCCAATAAATGTGTAGCCGCGTGTGGCTGCTCGGGTTGGTGTGTGGAGTCGAGGGAGTAATGGGTGTAATGACAGCCCTTCAGGTAGAAATGAAGGGGAGATTCACTTCATGGTGTCGAAAGAATACGCCATAAAGTAGAAATACATAGATTATTCCTTAAATGAAGATTGTGAAACTAAGCATGGTTCAGTGAGACTTCAAGGACTTGGAAGCATGGGTAACTCAAGCTTTCCGCACTTAACTACATGATTCGACGTACGTATGTTATAGAAACCATAGAGTAGTGCCGCGTATAGTGTGTGATAAGGTGTGGGAAGGACGCGAGTGGGTTTCACTTGAATGCAGTAAAGGGACGCGTCATGGAAAGTTTGTCTCTAATTGAAATGAAAGGTTGGTGTGGAAGAACGAGGAGAGAATAATAATGATGGTTTAGTGTGTGTGTGTGTGTGTGTGTTGATGTCAAGGAGGGAGAGGAAAATATGAGAGAGAGAGAGAGAGAGAGAGAGAGAGAGAGAGAGTTGGTTTTACTACCGCGGTACCGACGACAATTAAGAATGTTGAGAAAAATGTGTGAGTAACGGACAGGGAAGGGAGAAGTGTCAAACAGAGCAATGCAAGGACGATATGAATTAAAGGGAAAGAATAAGATAAAGGGAAAGCACGATATATAACTTGGAGTTACAAAAAAAGGGTGCACACACACACATGGGACTGACTTTTAAAAATATGACAGACTCCCTCCCTCATCTGGCGTAAATGATGCACTCCTCCCTTTCGTCAGTGTTCATGCTTGCCGTGTTTAAGACAGTGTAGCGAGCTGCCCGCGCCCTTGTTTCACAGTGAGTAATGGCGGTGTGCACGGGAATGTCTTACTCTGCACCCTTTTACCAGTACCCGCGACGTCCACATTTTACTCGCGAAACATTGCTTGTCGTGACCAGGCCCTCGCTGCCTCCCATTTCTGTCCAACTTAAGGTGGGATTCACTCCCGGGCTTAGCAGCGCTGCTCCCCGCGCCGCCGCGACCAAAGCAACAGGAATTACCGCGGGAACAAAACAAACAAATAAATTAAGTAAATGGATTCATATTGAATAGTTTTATACGGATTAATTCCTCATATTTTGATAATGAAATATAAATATCCATTACACACACACACTCTCTCTCTCTCTCTCTCTCTCTCTCTCTCTCTCTCTCTCTCTCTCTCTCTCTCTCTCTCTCTCTCCATCATCACAATCATCATCATTATCATCACTCCGACCCAAGTCTACCCACCTGTTTCCCCATCACCACCCTCTCCATCATAAACACTCATTGACCACCACCTCCTCCATTGCGGAAGATGAAAAAGTCCATTTGTATTGTGATGAGGAATTTCAGATAATTATAATATTGTGTATGACGAGTTACATACGCAAAGCGGCATGGACAGACAGACGGAGTTGCGTGTGTCAGTGGCTGCAAGGAAGGGCGGGCCATGGACGGCTGGTCGGGGGAAAGTTTTGCGGTGAATGTGAGTCAAACAAAACACAGGCAATGAGACGCTGAGTTGTGGACGCATAAAAGGTGGAAAGCTTTTAAAGTTGCGTCAGCGAGAGCCAGGCACACACGCACACGCACACACACACACACACACACGCACACTTTCCTGGCACCGTTTCATTCTGTACCTAATTTTCATTTGCTTTTATCCTGAATGCCGCGACACGCTGAGCTTTTTTCGTGTCGAGCAGAGAAATGTCCAAACCTTTGAGAGAAGCTTCAAAACTTTCACGGCTATTAACTTTAAAATGACATAAAACATCATATCACGGTTATTTTGAAGCCTATTGGGCCGGTGAGGCGAGTTTGGCTCATCCCGACTTGATTTTTACTATTAAAACTTTTTGTTCAGCAATGGAGGGCAGGTTGCAGCGCTGTGAGAATTCTGAGCTACCGGCGATCAGATAATGCACCATTGTGGTCTCCCTGTGTGTGTGTGTGTGTGTGTGTGTGGGTGTGGGTGTGGGTGGGTGGGTGGGTGCGAGCCTCGTATCTGTGGACAGTCGTTGCTGTTACCATCAACCTCGCTTCTCTGGCCTCCATGTGAGTGTGGACCAGCGGACAGCCTCCCGCAGTTGTTCCTCCTCCTCTTAGGATTTCTTTTTGTTTTACTTTTCTACCCCCTTTTACTGCAAACCAGCCAAATAAACCACCCTGACGAGCGAGCCAACCAACGCCCACCACTCCAGGGAAACGACTCTTCTGCAAACAAGGTCACACCGTCCATCCCACTCCCCACTCCCCTACTCCACCTACACCCTCCCTCTCCTTGAATCTCTCCCTCACCCTCTGTCTCGTATCCCTGAACCTTTTCTGCCCTTCCTTCCTCGATCCACACGCTTCCGCTGCCTGCCCTGTGCCTTATCACAGCCTCCCATTCCCTCAGTCTCTATGTAACCCTTCCTTTCCTCCTCCCAAACCCTCCCATCCACTGCCCCCTGACCCCTGTCCCTCTCCCTTTCCGACCATTCCCGCTTCCCATTCAAAGCTCATCAGCCTACACATGCATGGCCAATTTGCCCCAACATTAGGTCGCCTGCACTGTTTTCCTCCTCTCCACCATCACCATCACTGCCACCAGTAACAACCAACACGTGCGGCAGAGTAGGGCGCCATGTGCATCCCTCTGCGCGTAAAGACTTGCACTTCTTGTTCCTTTTTTGCTATCATATCCTTCACTTTCATTATTCCCAGTCGTCAGCATCGCCACTGCCAACACCACCACCTCTTCCCTTCCTTGGCAGTAACATTTTCTCTCTCCCTTTCCTCTTCTCCCACTCCTCTGGTCTCACTTCTCGCCCTCCAGCTTCCCATTACAAGCTATTGCTCCCGACCCTCGCGTGCAAGCTGACTTCATGCCGCTTCCCTCTGCTGTCCACCTGTTAAGACTTGACCTTTGCTGATATTGCGAAAAGTGGAGAAATAACGCTTATTGCAAGCATTTCTTTTTTTGTTTTGTTTGTGGTGATAGTGGTGTGTGTGTGTGTGTGTGTGTGTGTGATGGGAGTGGTGTTGATAGCAGCTGTAGTGGTAGTGGTGGTATTGGTCATGGTAGCAGCAGCAGCGGCAGTCGTTGGGATGGTGGTGGTGGTGGTATTGGTGGTAATGGACAACAAATTGGCAAGGACTCGACGCAAATCGGTGGGTGGTAAGTGTGGGAAGGCAAGCGTTACTTTTAGGACGTTCCTGTAGCATACCTTTTCCACTAGTGTGTGTGTGTGTGTGTGTGTTTCCGCTCGCAGCATGTAACTGGAACGAATCTCTCAATCTCTCTTAACAAAACAACGCAGGAAAGACGACGTTGTTTGGCTGGAGTGTGTAACCTTCACCACACACACACACACACACACACTGCGGGTATACAGGCTTCATTCCCTTATCACGGTAGTAGTACGAAGTGGGTGACAGTCCCGGCGAGAGGCGGTGAGCGGTTTTCCTGTCCCGTCTTCCTTTTCCTCTTTCCTTGCTCCTTCATGGTTTTGCGTGTGTGTGTATGTGTGTGTGTGTGTGTTTACTGCAGAGTAGGTCTACTGGTGAGCACGCTACTTTTGCATCAGTGATTACTAACCTCTGTGTGTCTGACTAATACTAAGGCGACACGTCATAGTGTTGCCAGCTGGGAAACAAGTTGGAGAGGGTTCAGTTTCGAGGTGGCTGTCACGGTGACTGGGTGAAGTGTGAATGCTATTACCGGACTTATTTCACTGCAGTATTATGTTTATAAGACAACACAACGGTACTGTTTGTGTTCATACGGCTTTATACAGCAGTCTGAACAGTGTCTGGAGTGTGACAGGCCTTGTAAGTACAGTATATTCATATATAAGGTAATATTCCGTTGGTTACATTAATGTCCTCAGGGATTATGGTACTTTGGGTACATTTAGGTTAAGTTAATGTCCTTACACACACACACACACACACACACACACAAGCAGAGGATGGAGAGGCGAGGATGGGGAAAGGAGGAGCGATAAGGGGGGGGGAACAAGAGGGGGGATAAGGTGATCTGTCTTCGAGTAACAGGGCACACACACACACACACACACACACACACGGAGAATATGTTAATTACGAGGTTATATATATATATATATATATATATATATATATATATATATATATATATATATATATATATATATATATATATATATATATATATATATATATATATATATATATATATAGCGGTAATTTTTTCTGCCCATTTTTTTTTGTTTTACTATTTTTTTTTTTATTTCAGCCTATACATTTTTCTTGCTTCTAAAAATCGTTCATGATTTTTATTTTTTTATTTATTTATTTATTTATTTTGTTTTCATTTCTGTTCACTTCGAGAGAGAGCACGCTCTTAACAAAAGATTCTCAACTCCCTGACGTGGGTCCCTCGCCATGCATTCCAAAGTTTCACTCATCACGAATCCTGCTCGAATCTCATACGTAGCTTTACTGCCTGAGGAATGCAACACTTGGCACGTCACTCTACACACACACACACACACACACTTATTGGAACAAGACATCAGCTTACATCACTGTGTGATGTAAGCTAATGTGTTTAACGTACAAACAAGCCAGCCAGATAGTCTCGGCGAGCCGCGACGCCTCCTTCCATCAGCCGTCTCGCAGTTTCTCAAGATCACTCTGAAGGCACACTCCTTCTAGTTCGGAAGCTGCAGAGTTGCAATTTCCTTATCGCCGGCACACACTGAGAGAGAGAGAGAGAGAGAGAGAGAGAGAGAGAGAGAGAGAGAGAGAGAGATGACAAATTTATTTTCACACAGGAAATAAGTCATCCATACGTTTTGTACTCCTGCCTTTTTATCTGTTTGGGGTGGAGGCTTGGTTTGTACTGACGCAGATCATTCTTCTCTCCCATAAAGCTGTCATGTCCACTAAAAAATAGGTATTGCAGCCTGCAGAACACACACCCCCCACCCTCACGGCAAGCTCAGATAGGACCCACGGGAGCAACTAAACCAATGTTACTGCGCCTTTTTCTCCTTTTTCCCAATATCACCTGGCGATAGCAGGTGTGTGTGTGGGTGTGTGTACGTGTGTGTGTGTGTGTGTGTGTGTACATGTTCAAGTGCATCTTCTTCCGTTCCCGCAGGTGCTGTCTTGTGTGGTGGCGGCGCTGGGGGTGGTGATGCACGACATGAGGGCGAGCGTGTTGGTGTACGACAACAATCTTGTGCTTCAGATGGTGAGTCGAGTCTCATCCGGGAACTACACGTGTGCCGCCACCAACACCCTCACCGCCACCGTCAGTAACAGTGCTGCTTCTCGTGTGTGTGTGTGTGTGTGTGTGTAAGAGAGGAAAAATGTTGAGGCGAGGGGAACAGAGACCAAAAGTTGTAAGAGTAGAAAGGAAGAGGAAGAGGAAATATAAGAGGGGAGGAGGAGGAAGGCACAGTAAAGGGATGAAAAGAGGGAGAGATCAAGGTAGGAAAGAAACGAGGGAATCAGGCAGGGAGTGTGAAGCGCGTGCAGGGAGGAAGGGAGGGGAAAGAAAGGTACACACAGATGGAGGAAAGAACTGAAACTGAGAGAAAAGTCAGGGAAGGAAAAGTTTGTTGTAAATATCAAGAAAATAACAAGGGGAGAGGAAACTGTGGCGGTGAACGATGGATCACAGAGAGGAAGTGAGGAAAACAACACACACAACACACGCACACTCACACGTCGGACGATAATATAAGTAAAATAATAATTGTATAAACAACATTATTGATTCTCTCTCTCTCTTTCTCTCTCTCTCTCTCATGGCACTTCCAAAACCCTGTGTGTGTGTGTGTGTGTGTGTGTGTGTGTGTGTGTGTGTGTGTGTGTGTAGTAACAGTAGCAAAAGTAGTAGTAGTAATAGTAGTGCTTTTTGTTGTTGTTGTTGTTGGTGGTGGTGGTGGTGGTGATAGTGGTAGTGGTGTTATCACGCCACCAGCATCAACAACAGCAGCAGCAGCTGAGATCACAAAGTGAAGCTGCGCCTCTTGCGGGTTCCCTTTGAGAGTGAGCAGTATTGGAGCAGTATTGGCGCTGGTCAGTCGTCAGCTGTTCACACACCAGTCTCCCCCTCGCTCCGTGCTGCCCGCGTGCGTGTGTCAAAAGGAAGGGAGTCCAACAAAATATTGGGGTAAAATTTTATTCGAGCGTCCCAGTGCTTATTTTTCCTTCCTTTGATCACCTGTTGCGGCTCAGTTGACTCAAGTCGTAATCTGAGTTTGGGCAAAGGCTTCGTCCTGTCATCCTCGCTATTTGGGTTTTGATTCCGCGGCCGCTTTAGATCAGATTCTCATGTCACATGCAGAAAAGCGAGGTGAAGCAAAACGGTGTACCCTCACTCCCGCACCTTCAATGGAAGCGGTGAAAAGTGTCTGGTGATGGAGCCTGTATTGATGCTGTCAGTATACGTTCAGCGTAGTGATGCTGTCTGTTCAGGGAAGTTTATACTCGTGTGACAACCAGTAGGTATTTTCCTTGTCCATCCTGAACCCTTCTCCAGGACGTTTGTGAATTGTGGTTGATGATTCTGTATTGGTGTGATGACTTTGTCGCTTGTTTTTCATCAGAGTGGCAAGAATTTGGTCTTATTTACGCGCGCGCACATACACACACACAAAAAAGAAAAAAATGGAGAGGGAAATGTTACTTATGCGTCTCTGCAGGAAGACAATGCTGTTGTACTTTGCTTTATTTATTTTTTTTTTTTTTTTAATGGCAACAAATTGAAAAACAGAGTAAAGAATTTAGTCAAAGCCATTGCAGGTTTTCTAATGGCCAATTTTCTGCCCGGGGATAAAAGCATTACTGTTGAGTTGGGCAAACACTTTGAACTGTGGGCGTGTGTAATGTGCACCCCGCCATCATAACCACGAGTGCACCGCTGCCGTAAATACGCGACGCTCACTGCGCCATTTCGTAATGACCACTAACGACGCAGTGCAGCCACTCACCTAAATGAGAATCACCGATCTATTTCGATAATATTCCAGTATAGTGAGAGAAAATGATAAGTTATCGCAGGTAACATTTGAAACTTACCTGACATAAAACAAAAGTCCTCATTACTTTTAAACAGTCCATGTATAAATTGTCAAAGATGTTTGATGATTCAACAGACAGGAAGTTGATGAAGAAATTAGGATATGATGGAGGCCACGCGTGCGGCTCACGAGGTGCACGATGAGGTTAATTGCGTTGCTGTGGCGGCCTTGCGATGTGTGTTTTACTGTCCCAGAGAGGCGTGGAGAGTGCGGCGTCCTCTCCCTGGTGGCGGCGAGGCTCGGGGTGGATTTACCTGCAACATTTTATGGCGTGAGGCGTATCTAAACGTTCATTAGTATTGCGCATACATGTCGAGGCACGAAAAGGAATACTGGTACACTTGGTTTTGGTGTAACGCAGAATTAACAACACCATCCGCCGCAGGGTTCACCGCTAAACCAATCTTCATCGTGTCGCCTCGTTTGTAGCATTGTGTCCAGGATTGTATCCACCAATTTACCTCGTTCCTCGTCCTTTTTTTCTTTGATACCCATGAAAATGGAGACAAGTTTGGGGAAGACGAAGTCAGGTGCTTGCAGGCGCCAGTCAGCCTGCGTGAAGCTGATGCACACTCGAAATGAGGAGCAATAAACTTTTTATTTGTTATTTGATTGAACTAATTGCGTTTTCCTTTTCATTTCAGTTTGAGGAATTCATCGAGCCAGCCCCCCCGCGATCCCAGGAAGCCACCCTGGCAGGGCGCCGCTCCCCCGCCACCCTGCACGCCGCTTCATCTCCCCTTCCTCCTCCTCTGCCCCGCTTCCCTTTCCTTCCCTCCTACCTACGCTCCTCTCAATTATATATTTCTAGTGACTCTTTTAAAAACAAGGAAGAGAAGCATTTATACAAGATATGGGTGATTGTATAATTTGGAAGGTTTGTGTGGCAAATGCGACACACTCCCCATCAGGAGGGAGCGTGTCTCCGGAATGGTAGTTCTTCCGGATGATCTTAACCTGTATTTTGTAACATGTCGTCTGTTTTTACTTGTAATAGTGATGACATAATAGATAACAAGGCTGAATAGCGGGACATGTGCATCAGGCAGCCTCTGTCAGCCTATATAGGATTTGCATTGAATACCTACTTCTTTATTATCATTCACCTTGGCCATAATATTATAGATCTGTATACCAGTGTCATTTACACACATTTTTTATTCATATCTCCAGGAAAAAAAAGTAATCTACAGGAAGAAATTATTGGAAATTGAAGACTTCAACACTGGGCATGCGCAGCGCAGGCAGGAAAGCTGTCCGTGTTGTTCGAGGCAGTTCTTGGCCGGTCACGACAAGATGGTGTCTGCGCGCTCCCAGCTGGTATGGTGCATTTTCTTGCTCATGAAATAGGAAAGGAAGGTACAAGGTGTTAGGAAAGAGCATGTCCTCTGCCTGGCCGTGCATGGTGACGGCTAGACAGCATAATATAATAGGTAATATGCAAGATACCAGATAATATGTAGGATACTAGATTAGCATTGACCATCTGACATGTACTGTAGAGCCTGAAAGAAATCATCTGTTGCTACAGTGGTTCTGTTGCCGGGTGTGTGCCCACGCCAGGCCATCTTCATCTGCCCTATGTCACCCAGGATGCCACATGCCTGCCCCACCACTCCCCAGTAATCCCCAGAACTCGTGCCTCGCATGGCGAGGGACCGCAGGCTCGCACCTCTCGCTGCTGGATAAAGTGTAGCGCAGAGTGGAGAGGACCATCCTGGACGACCAGTCTGGACAGCAGAGCAATCTGCACAGACTGTAGCACCGACAGGATGTGGCGGGCCTCGCCACTCTACAAAGTGCAGGTGCAGCGCACCATCAACCAGCCCGCCGCTCAGAGACGCGCACGAGAGCGGCACTCACTGCGCCTACAGCCCTCTTTATGGGGCACTCAAACTCAAGCCATCATCTTCTGTATATTATTTTTTTACGGGGTTAGGTTTTGAAATTGGTGGTCTTTAACGCTACTATTAACCTGTAAAACAACCTATGCAGTATGCACTGTACACTAGTGATTTCGTAAATGTTGTATAAGTAGAGAGAGAGAGAGAGAGAGAGAGAGAGAGAGAGAGAGAGAGAGAGAGAGAGAGAGAGAGAGAGGGGGGGGGTTGGGGTGGGGTGGGGGCCGGGAATTGTGAGAGCGAGAAAGCTGCATGGGAACGCTTAGAATATAATCTTGGGGAATATGTAAGTTTATATATAATGTAATTTACTTAAAAAAAAAAAAAAACATGCTCGTTTACTTGCAAAAATTGTCATGCACTGTATTATAAAAATAAAATGCTAACAGTTAAGTAATGTTTCTTTTGTGTGTTGAGAGAAGCTGGCGTCCTGAAACACAAGTACCATCACAAGCGTGAACTCCTTAACAAGGTAGGGAGTGAGGCCTTAACAAGGCAGTGAGGGAGGAAAAGATGGGCGAGTCCATTCCTTTTGGATAAGGGAGGGAACCTTAGTGAGCGAGTCCATTTGTATAGGGACGAGGAAACGAACATTAGAAAGTGAGTGTCCTTGAACGTGACCTTGACCTAGTGAGTGTCCTTGAACGTGACCTTGACCTACATTCGAGAAAATGTAAGCTATTTGCCCTCGGGCCATGCATGACCTTGACCTACATTTGCGAAAAGGCAAGCAAGCTATTTGCTCTCGGGCTATGGATGACCTTGACCTACATTTCAGAAAATTTTGCGTGGGCGAGTCCATTTACAGTGGGCAAGGATGGATGTGTGCCAGTTTTCGGCGAGTCCATTCGCACAACAGGGGAGGACGGGTGTACGGCGGATTTCTTAAGTAGGGAAGGACAAATGAATGGCGGTAGTGGGAGAGTCCATTGTTTAAGTAGGGAGGGGCCACGTGTATGGCGGTAGTGGGCGAGTCCATTGTTTAAATGGGGTGAGGGTGGGTGTCTCGTTACTAGCGTGTATATTAGGAAGGACCGTAACCTTAAGCCACGCCTTAGCTAATCTGAACTATGTAAGACTGTCCTTGGTAGCTTTAGCCTCGAGCTATCTTCACTTTGGATTATGTTCATAAGTTTTGATGGCTTTGACCAACTTACCTCACCTTTGTATCCATTTACTTACCCTGCATCATGCCGGCCTGAGGCAAGGCGCTGCTCCCCCTCCTCCTCACCACGGGCCGCCGCATCTCACGTCTATAATTCACTCCTCTCAATCACAAGTTACGTAAACACAGGTAATTTTCTTTAATTACACTTATCCCATCATTTAAACAGGAAAATATAACTCACTGACACGTTTACACCATACTTCGATAAAAATAGCCGTAATACAAGTGTGTGTGTGTGTGTGTGTGTGTGTGTGTGTGTGTGTGTGTGTGTGTGTGTTTACAATCTAATCTTAGCATCATCGATACACCGCGGGCAGTCACATTTCTTGATAATCCGACTCAATAATCGATGTTGGAGGCCACACCTGTCAGCAGTATATCGGCCCTGGCCCCCCTCACGCCGAGGCCGTCCATTCCCCATTCCTAACACACACACAACTTACTTTTCCGGGGTGCTCAGAATTACTTAACGCTTTCTACCACTTCCTCCACCTCTCCTCCTTCGTCCCCAGACGCTGACCCCTCTGATAATTCTTTGTAGCAACAACAACAGCAGCAACCGCCATTATCACCACCACCACCACCGCTACACACTCCATCACCCCAGGTTCATCACCTACTCATCAATGGCAGTTCTCAATCAGCGGCGTCACTCTGGATCTATAAACGTCATATCCCACACAATAAGCCATCACCATCAATCACAAGCGTATCACCATCACGCCAACGCCAAACACCAGTCAGTAACAAAAACAAATATGCGTCACGAGGTGCAATGAATATTCATGCAGTCTCTCCACAAGGCGGTCTTGGAGTCGCGAGTCGTAATGAACGCAGGTGTACTTGAGAAAGTAATAAAACATGGTTGTGTAAAACATGGTTGTGAACTGTGTTTTTTTTAGACAAATTGCTTTTAATTACATGTTATTATGATGCGGCAATGTCACTGTAATGAATGTGGGTTTTGTGTATCTCATATTCCTCTAATGGTATGGCTGGCTGACATGAATGATTAACTGGCTGACTGACAGGAATCTCGTCTTGCTGTTGCACTAGATGGTAGATGATATTGGTAAACTGAGACTTTGAAATGTACATGTTAAACCATAAGACATTCACGCGCATAAGGACACACACACACACACACACACACACACACACACACACACACACACACCACCAAGTACTGAAACGAAGTTTACATAGTACTCTTACTTTCATCATCTGTTACCAAGAGTTTCACTAAAGCTTTTCAAGTGTGCAAACAAATCTAATGGTCAAATAACACGTTACTCAAGCACACATCTTCTCTGGGTGAATACCTCCAGTCTCGTACACAGTAATTCAGCAAAGGTAAGTTCACGCTGCATCTAAATTCATCCCTCCCGCAGAGTACGTAGTATGTAAAGCCGAGCCGCCGATGTGGGAGAATTTCGTAACAATATGCAGCGCGTCCTGAAGTGTGCACCTGGTGTTGCTAATGGATTTATACTGTAACTCTGAAATATGTATACAAGTGAACCATTTGTCAGAAACTGATGCAATGTCGATGTGTCTGCATGAAACCGGACAGGTATTGCTTGTGCTATGAAAACGAGTGAGATAAGAGAGAGAGAGAGAGAGAGAGAGAGAGAGAGAGAGAGAGAGAGAGAGAGAGAGAGAGAGAGAGAGAGAGAGAGAGAGAGAGAGAGAGACTACGGCTGCACATATTTTCCTTATCAAGTCTTCAGTACGAGTATTTCTCGTTAAGCTCGACGTGAGCCATTACTTAGTCCTGAAGGGCTCTTAACCGCGACGGTGCGGGCTAAGGGACGTATCGCATGGACTTTATCATCCTTGACATAGACCACCACCATCACCACCACCACGACCACCACCTCCGCGACTCTTATTGTTGATTAAAGTGGCGACATCGAATTGTCATATGCTTATTTGTCACGTTACTACATTCCGTTCCCCCTTCCCCCAAAACATATACACACACGTATTTTGAGAGAGAGAGAGAGAGAGAGAGAGAGAGAGAGAGAGAGAGAGAGAGAGAGAGAGAGAGAGAGAGAGAGAGAGAGAGAGAGAGAGAGAGAATTACCATGAGACACACCAGTAGCTCTCTTTGAAGCTATTCTCTTCCGTCCTTCATCCCCGCCACTCCCTTTCCCAGAGCCATTCATCACTCTCCCGCCCCGCCCCGCCCCGCCTTGCCTACAGCCAACTCAATCACACATATGCTAACGTTTCTTCTGACTTATGCACCCCACAGGAGGAAGCTCTTTTAGATCTTTTATTTTCTTTGTATCTGCAGTTATGTTGATTAATTCACGTGTATATGATGCAATGGCCTAAGCTTGCATGTATATGTAAGTTTTTTTTTTATTTTGAAAGTCTAGAAGAGTGCTTAAGTTTAATTTTTCAGTCACACTTGTAATGTCAAACTGTCAATTGGCAGGAAGCACAAATATGAACGATGTGTGCACAGTGTCAGCTCGCCGCGATGCAGGCAGTGTGGCTGGCTGGGTACCGATCTCCTCTTGCACACTGACGCGTCTGTAACATACTTGCACATAACTATTGCGCTGTTAAAGGAAAATAAGAGATATATATAAGGATACAGAGAGAGAGAGAGAGAGAGAGAGAGAGAGAGAGAGAGAGAGAGAGAGAGAGAGAGAGAGAGAATGTTATTAAAATGTGGTATCACATTTAAATAATTTTGGTTTTCAATATGTGGCGAGTAAACAATGCAGTGTCCTCCAAAATGCTGGCATGATACAAAAACCTGATCCATATATTATGAACTGTACTAACACCGGACCGTCAATATGTGGCGAGTAATAAACAGCACAGGAGAATGAGGCGCCGCTCCGTGACGAGATTGCACTGGGAGTTCCCTCTGTGCACTCTGAATTATTAATGTACGTCACTCCACAATTCTGACTCATTCATATTTGGCGCATTAAAGGTTATTATACTCTCATAGTTTCAGTGTTGATTTATAACAAGACGGAGCCTAGCGCACTACTGTCTGAGTGGCGCCTACCCTGTTGAGCACCCAGCTAGCGGCACATCGGCTGGCTGATCAGCGAGCGGCTCGCAAGCATCCAGCGCAGCAACGGTGCAGCTGGCCTGATGTCAGATACGCCGCACAGTGAGAAGCCCAGCGTGTAATTAAAGATCTTTTGATCTTGACCCACTGTTTTCATTTACTTGTAACGCATTTTATACCTGATCATTCTTTTAATGCAATTTCGGCCTAATTCTTAGAGGCATTAATATAAAGTTGTTTTCCTTACTTTACAAGACCTCGCCGAGACGCCCCGAGCCTGCACCAGTGACCTCCACCAGGTGCTGACATTTATCTATTGAGAATATATGAAAATATAATAATATGATAGGGATTATCTGACAATTAATACGACGACAAAATACATCGTGCTGTAATTAACTGAAAATATTGTACTTGTTATTAATTGTGATATAGTGAGAAGTAAAGTAACATTTGACACAGAACACCTTTTCCCCTTGGGGGAGAGAGAGAGAGAGAGAGAGAGAGAGAGAGAGAGAGAGAGAGAGAGAGAGAGAGAGAGAGAGAGAGAGAGAGAGAGAGAGAGAGAGAGAGGAGAGAGAGAGAGAGAGAGAGAGAGAGAAAAAAATAAATCCCATGTGCCGTTGACATTTGGATGGAAAAAACAAAATATAAAAAATATATATATATATACAATTAATAACAATATTTTACAGAAACCAGAGTCGTTGAAAAAGAAAAAAAAAAAAAAAGACCACAAACACATTACAGACTTTCATGGAAATTAGTATGTGATCTCTCTTATTATGAGCAATATTGTTATCACGGCTATTTTTGTGTGTTAGTAACCTACTGGCGAGGCTTTGCCGGATGCTGCTTTGTAATAATGCCTCACTCCCTCAGGCAATGATCTGGTAAAAGACTGACCTGCCTACATTTAACCTTCAAACATTACAGAAACACACACACACACACACACACACACACACACACACACACACACACACACACACACACACACAGTCAGGCAAAGCAGACGTCCTCCTCCTTCTTTTCCTTTATCTCCTTCCACACTCCTCATTGACTTTCAGCATGTCAACTTCTATAACACTTTACTGCTGAATCTACTTAACTGCCTCTTAAGGAACACTCGACGCTACAGCTTTTTCTTTCTTTCCTCCTTCTCTTCTTCCTCGGCTTCCTCTTTGTTCTGCGTTATCTTCAGAGCAAGAGAGTTTCTAAGTAAAGAAATTTAATAATATGATTATATAACGTGATTTCGTATTATAATTTGCGAAGGTTTACCTGGAAGACAGTTGTTTCTTGTATGAATAATGCTGGCAGTTGCAGTTGCTTACCACCAATTCAGTACTCGTGAAAACAGGAAAGGGAGAGAGAAAATAGCACTCTAAGACTGTACTGCGAGAGATATGGAACAGCCAGTTAAAAGGAGAGGCGCTAATGAAACGGAAAGCTTTTCACTCAACCCCATTTAAAAGTTGTGTTGATGAAACTCGTCCGGACATAAAAAGTAGAGCGAGGCGTACTCTAATCAAGGGCACACGAGACCTGGTAATGGAACCTCCGTCTGAGCGAGGGAAAGATGAAATGAAGGAGTCAGTTTGGAACGTGTAACTCCACTGACGCTGATTCTGCGCCAGCTGATAGGAGAAAAATCCAATTAAGAGTCTTGGCCAAACAAAGAACGTCCACTATTAAGAAAGGGAGAGGAGTAAATGTTAGTCAAAGGAGAGCATTGTCTGGAAGGTTACGTTTGGCCTAGAGGTGGAGGAGTTCAGCTGTATAAGGCAACGAAGGCGCCGCATCTTTTGTTTTCTTGTTCTGATTGTGTATTCAAATGTTGTGCAACACTAGTTTTTTAATGCCACTGTAACACTGACCATTTGCAGCAGATGTTACAGATAGAAAGGAATGTACAGCCTAAATTTTTTTTCTCTCTCTCTCTCTCTCTCTCTCTCTCTCTCTCTCTCTCTCTCTCTCTCTCTCTCTCCTCTCTCTCTCTCTCTCTCTCTCTCTCTCTCTCTCTCTCTCCAAGCAATCATATCAATCAATACCACCACCAAACCACAAACCACTCCACAGCCCATCATTACTATAAACTTGCCAACCACCACCACCACCACACTGCAGCTCAACACACTATTATTGAGGTGCACATCCCGCCCACCCCTTACACTCATGGCGGGATGAAGGTGCAGGTGTGATGGGATGGTGGTGGATGGAGTGTAAAGGGTGGTGAAGCGGTACAGGTGTTTCTGTAAAGGATAGGTAGGAGGAGTAGGTGGAAGAGGAGGAGGAGGAGCAAAAGTAGTTAGGTGTATTTCCTGCTCCTGCTGCTTCTTTTCAAGCTTCGCCACAACACACGGACGCAGAATCTAAGGCAAAGTTGCAGCATCACACGGAATTGTGAATGAAGCGCCGGAATAACAGAGGTGCGCTAAAGACAACAAAAGAGAACATGAATACGTTCAGCTGCGGCCCGGAAATGCTAATCACGCCGCGGAGGGAGGAAGAGGGCGTAGACGAGCATCACAACAGTGCACACACGACCAATGGGATGCAGAGTGAGAGGAGCGAGGCGCGCGTGCTGGGGAACACAGCGCCTCTGGGGATTAATACTAATAGTAATGCATTGCGGGGAGATTACTGATGGGAATGCAGCTGAGTTAATCTCGCCTCACGACGCTGCTAGTAGTGGTGACTCTCGCTCCACCAGCAGAAGGGACAGGCAGCTGCGGTGGTGGTGGTGGCGGTGGTAGCAGTGGTGGTGATGACAGTGCGTGAATATAACACTGCTATAAAGAAACAGAATGAGCAAATAGCGGCAGTCAGGACTAGAACAAGGGCTGGTGACAAGAGTGATGATGGCAGTGCGTGAATGCAACACCAGCAGACCCGTTGGCCCTTAACGGCCTGTTTGTCATAAATTTCATTATATAATCTGAAGAAAGAGACACATGGCACCAAAGGCAAAGGTTCCTCACCCTTCTCTGACGGACTGAGGGCTGATGGTCGTGGCCGCGGAATAGAGGATGCTGTGGAGTCAGGGTAGTGGTGGTGTTGGAGGGTTCCGTAAGGAATGCTAGGCGTGTCACCCGAAGTCTCCGATGAGGTCGTGAATCATTGTCCACACGCACTAGTGACTGTGAAAAAAGAGATAAGATTAGCAAGGTGGTACTCGTGATTCAAACAACACAACTCGCAGCTGTCTAGAGGTTCCTGAGAGGCAACAATAAAGGGAGGTGGATGGGACTCACTTCATGAAATAGAAAAATAAACATCACCTCTCTGAAAATATTAGAAAAAACATTGAATGAATACATACTGAGGATAACACTTGTGCTCGTCAAAACAAAGAACGTATCCCTTAAGAACATAAGAACAAAAAAAATAATGGAAGCTGCAAGAAGAGACCAGGGTTGCACGTGACAGTCCCTATATGAAATATACCTACCTTTTTCTACCTATCATTCCCTTCAGACACATTCCTGGGAGAAGGCTACCGGTGATCAGACACAATGTTACTAGGAATTTGTCTCTAATACGGAGGAGCGTTACATTTAACAGCAAACCCACGCACTGACAGCCACAGCCGCTCTTTCCGCTCAGCATGTCACCATAGTCCAGCGGGAAGGAATAATTTACTAGTTATTTTTCGCCTCTGTTTTGGGCACGGAATATGATAATCATTTCTCTAATTAATATTATTTCTTCTCTATATGATCGTCTCGTCCTGCTTCTATCCTCAATCTCTCTCTCTCTCTCTCTCTCCTCTCTCTCTCTCTCTCTCTCTCTCTCTCTCTCTCTCTCTCTCTCTCTCTCTCTCTCTCTCTCTCTCTCTCTCTCTTTCAGAATATTGCTACTCTCCAAGGTTTAAACGCCCAACACTCCTCATTTCCTCTCTACTGCCTCCCTTCAGCATCTCTTCAAAACGCACAATTCCTGGCTCTCTCTCTCTCTCTCTCTCTCTCTCTCTCTCTCTCTCTCTCTCTCTCTCTCTCTCTCTCTCTCTCTCTCTCTCTCTCCATCCACTCACACTGCTCCACGAAATGTTAATCCTATTTATTCCTTTTGCTCTCTCATACATTCTTTCCTTTCCCTTGTAGCCGGGTGTTCAGCAATATTCTCCACTTCAAGCATTCCTGTGACGCTTCCTCTTGTTTCTTTTCTCTTAATATTTTAGTTTTCCTTTCTTCTGATTAAAGTCGTGTACTACAACTTACTACTCTTTTTTGTTTTGTTTTTGATAACGATACATTTACTGTCCACGTTCATTCTTTTTCTTATGTTCGCCCATTGATGACTGACGAGAGTGAAACATTTTCCCCTGCTCGCTCGCTAGCCCGCCAGCCTCCTGCGCCGCGCCTCCTGTACCCTGTGTTCCCAAACATCACGCTAAGCTGCAGTCGTAGCCAAATCTCGTCACGTTTAGCAAATTAGATATGAATTTTTCGGAAGTCTCCATGTTGTCTGGTGCAATGTGCCTTTTCTAGCAGCCTCACTTCATTAAATTATACTTCTGTTCGGAAACCCCCGGGCTTCCTGGCTTTGCTTCCCACCTGCAGTTCTTCAAAAACTCTCCTTGCTTTTCTTTTGTTTTATTTTATATCTAAGTTGAAGAACGGACGGGGGATGATAGTGCTTCAGTGTTACCTAGTCAATATTGGTATCTGGGACGGTATTGGGACTGGCACACACTTGGAACACACACACACACACACACACACACACACATACGAGTTACAGAGAAAAATGACACTAGTTCGTGACGGATGGCCAGGAGGTAGACAGGGATTAGCTCCCCTTCCAAACGAATGTGTGTATGTGTTTGTTTGTGTGTGTGTGTGTGTGTGTGTGTGTGTGTGTGTGTGTGTGTGTGTGTGTGTGTGTGTGTGTGTGTGTGTGTGTGTGTGTGTGTGTGTGTGTGTGTGTGTGTGTGTGTGTGTGTGTGTTTCAGAGAGAGAGAGAGAGAGAGAGAGAGAGAGAGAGAGAGAGAGAGAGAGAGAGAGAGAGAGAGAGAGAGAGAGAGAGAGAGAATTATGCCAAAAAGTTCCCCCACACGGACACAAACAGACCACTCGTCCATAAATTGAGGCAGGGGGCACAGCCAGGACGGAACAGCGGGACGCGGCGGTCACTGGCGGAGCCCAGAGTCGCTGCTTCCAGATTTGACTTGATTGAACTCGAGAATAACAGGAGCAGATCCCAGTGTGGCGGCTTATGACTTGCTGTGTCCGAGACTTCCTTCATTACCACGACTTGCCAGATTGCTGAAGCGGCTCCTGACTTCTTTCATCCACAGCAATATGCAAGGATACTCGGTCATTGAAAGCACGAGGACAATGTAAAACAGAGTATTCGTGAGAAACACTTATTACGTATCCTTCTATAATGCTCAGTCGTTCATACGTCTTTATGCAAGTGGGTATACTTTACACACCATTAAGGATGAGGCAGCTACCCGCACTCTCACACAGCCTCTCACCTCATACACATCGTCCTACCTGGTACACAGAATCTCTAAGTGTCCTTATATGGAATAATTCCTGACGTCCCATAAAGATTCACATAACACCTTATTTCCCGTACTCTCTGGTGTGAGCATTAAGCTACAATAGTTATAAATACCATCATATAATATTTTATCCTCCTCAAATAGCGCTGCAGTTGTACACCAGGAAGTTTACAGCTTGACTAAGATCTCTCTGGTGGACACGGGTAGAAAAGCTCCAGCTATGGCAACAGTCGCTGACGTGATTTCCTACAACCACTACGCCTTCTATCAACTCACCTTACCCATGTGGTTTCAACTTGAGGAGGGAAAACGGTTCTAGGAATGAATCTTTTACTTACTATCGTTAGATTCGTATTCAGAAACGCTTCGTTCTCTCACCATTATTTTCTAAGGCCACAGAAATGATTAGCCGGGTTCTTAAGAGTGTTTCTCCTGTTCATAATGTAGAAATAATGTTAATCTATCACTAGAAACAAATCAACATGCTTGAAAACCCGTATAACTTCAATCAGATCTCTTTAAATGTAGCGGAGGTGCAGCGCAGAAGTGTTTCAGAATGTGATCCTTACACTGGTGTACTGTCAGAGGCTTAACTCATATATCAGAGCCATGATGTACCGCATTGTGTATCAGAGGCCTGTTGCTTTGACTATGGTCAGCGGCTCAGACTGAGGTACATTCTTAGTTTTCAGAAGGGAAGAATAGATTTCCCGCAGTAGTAATAATAAACAAAGGAGTTATATTCTTTAGATTCATGTACATTTTTCCACAAAGGCAAAGATCTCTGTGATAATATAACATCATGTAGCGCCGACAAATAATGTCTCACGTTATAATAAGCCTGACAAGGTTTAGGGGCGACACTCGCTGAGACGAGGGATGGGGTGCGACACGAATACTATAAACCACTACATGGGTTAAGTATTGGATTACTGCACGACCTTCTTAGCGTCGCGTTGTGGCATAAAGTTCAATATTACCAATGTATGATGTCACGTGCGCGTTGGTGAACATTTTTCGCGGAGGCAATATGAGGAAATAAATGAATGACAGTAAAAATGACAGGTAGTAAAAGGCTGGGCTGAAGGGGGGAACGAAGATGTGGGGACGATGAAGGTGATTGGATGGAGTGGATAATAAAGTGGTGGTGGAGGAAAGTGGTAGTGGAGGGAATGACAGGGAAAAATCCTATGCATAATACACACACACACACACACACACACACACACACACACACACACACACACACACGGTCCAGGCAACACCGGCGTGCGTGCGCCAGGTAGGGTTCGATGATTACTGAGTGACGTGACTTACAACCCAGAAAGGGACAGTTTGCGTGGAGCGTTTGGATGTCTGGCAGTATTCTGACGCACATCACCTGAGGGACTGGCTAATGGTATACTTCTACCAGTAACTGTGTGTGTGTGTGTGTGTGTGTGTGTGTGTGTGTGTGTGTGTGTGTGTGTGTGTGTGTGTGTGTGTGTGCTGGATATGAAAACAACACGTATTTGAGCTGGTGTCGTGCTTCCCTTAACTTATGCCACGGAAGAATTGGGCCCACGAACTGACAGACAGAGACTAGTAAAAGACTCATAAGAACTAATAAGTACGTAAGTAACAAAAAAAAAAAAGAAGAAAGAAAAATAGAGCAAGACATTAAGATAAAAATCAGTAAACGTAAAATGAAAATTCGTGCTGCCAACCTCGAAGTAGCACACGTCACTACACTGGACTTGAATATGACATTCTGATTTAACCAACGCACACACACACACACACAATGATGGAATGAGGCATTACACCACCAAGCCTCTGCATGCTCTTGAATAAACGACTCTCTCTCTCTCTCTCTCTCTCTCTCTCTCTCTCTCTCTCTCACCGCGACTATTTTCCAAGGCCATAGAGATAACTAGCCTGTTCTAAAGAGTGTTTTTCCTGTTAATAATGTGGAAATCTTGTTAATCTGTCACTAGAAACATAAAAACACTTAAAAATAGTGTCACTTCAAGTAAAGCCTCGTGAAAGTACTGGAGGTGCGGCGCACAAGTACTTCATATGGTCCTATGTCAGCCTCCTCTGGTACACACTCGCTGTTCATACTTTTTTGCGTCTATTTCTCTCCTCTGCAGTAATTGTGATATGTGTCAAGTGCAGTCTACGTAACATTTATAGGCATTACGTTACTTGTTTGGGGTTACCGTCTGTGACTATTTCTGATCTCAAATTTATGGTAATAGTTATGTATGTTGTTGTGTCCAGTTTTTAAGGTAGTAAGATATTTTTTCTGCACTGTACGTCATTCTTTTTACAACTTTTCTACCACATTCTGTCCGTGTTTGAGTGGTGTAGGATTTTTCACACCTGTTCTCTTTTTCTAGACCTGGTGTCGTAAAGATGGATAAGTGTGACGCCTGTATTACGGCAGCTTTCATCACGCTGGATTTAGTGGTGGCGACAGGTAACACTTTCTGGATAATATGTAACTCCACCACCTTTATAACATAGCACATCTTATCTATAAAACTGCAGAGTGTTACGCTTATCACTCTTTCGTGCTGCCGAGTCATTTCCGAGCGTTTTTTTTTTTTTCATTATTCGTTATCGTATTCATTAATAATCATCACACCTGTTGTATTATTGAATGGATCAGCGCAGCATTCCACCTGTGCTATATTGTATTGAATAAATCCCTATCGTGCCCCGCAATGCGTCATTGCCGCACGCCTTTTTATCGTGGGTTGTTTAATCTATTAACGTAACAACGCCTGTTGTATTACTTTATCGATTAGCGCAGAATTATGCCTGTTATGTTACGACGGCGCGGTGCTGTCCTCGCCACAGCTGTACCACGTATGTGTTAGTGTGTGTGTGTGTGTCTGTGTGTGTGTGTGTGGGTGGGTGGGTGTGTGTGTGTACTTACATGGACGTCAGTAAACACTTTCAGTAACATAATTTCAACAAAATTATACAAACACGCCGCACTTCCTGTTTATGAAGTACACCCCCGCTTTGTTTATGTCACTCATCAACCTGCGGTAATATTATTTGTGGATTGTATAAACACAATTACATGAAACCGCGTCCCACCGCTGAATAGGGTAGCTTGAGGTGGGGTGGTGGTGGTGGTGGTGGTGGTGGTGGTGGTGGTGGTGGTGGTGGTGGTAGGAAGGCTGGGTAACCTTTGGCCTGGAGGCGAGGAGGACACGAGCTATCAAGAGTTATAACGGAACATTAATATAAAATCATCAGTAGTGTTTAATTAAACTGGTTTGCTAATTAATTACGCATTTGATTAGTGCGGCAATACTGCAAGAGTGCATCGAGGCAGTCACTTGAGGCAGGCGCCCGCTGGCTGGGAGAGTGTGCGTGTCGTTGTTGGTAGTGATGCTAGTTTTCTCGTTTTGGAATGGAAGAAGCAGAGACACCATGCATCCCATCAAGAACCCTCGTGTTTCGGATGGTGACAGTTCTCGGGGCGGGGACAACGCGATCCCTGAACACACGAGGAGGCGTTACGTATTGGTGATAAGGCTGACTGATGGCACGGCGCCGTAATGCACGGTATTGAAGGCCTCGCTACCAGTGCCACATGCATCACGCCTCGCTGCTGAGCCTAAAGGGACTAGAGCTAGAGCGCCTGGCTGTCAGTGTGTCGCGGTGTGGAATCCTTGGTGTGATAATGATCGAGTGATAAAATGTAAGCTATGAACACTATGAAGGAAGAACACCATGAGAGAAATGAGTAAAAGAGGTGGTGAGAGAACAGAGGATGATGCGGGAAATACTTGAATACTCTCTCATGTTCCTATGCAGTGTTATGTAATACTAAGGCTGAGTCTCCCTACCACTTTGCCTAAACCGCACAAGCAGCTCCTTATTAAGGCACCTCGGGAGATGAAGAGGCAGGACGAACACGCTCCCTCCTCTAATACTGGTTAACAAATTGCCACATTAGTGAGAGCGCCGCGCCTCCCAACGATACGCGGTGTGCACCAGGCCTTCGTAATCATCGCCAGAAATAACACACTTGACATTTAGAAGCGCAGCGCAGCAAGCACGGGAGGAATGAGGCAAGGAAGTAAGGAAAAGTGGGTGGCGTGGCAGGAAGGCGTGAGAGCAGCCAGCTGGTGGACGCCGCGACAACACTCATCTCCTGGCGAGCCACTGAGAGCCACTGTGTAGGCGATACATTCACCACTGTGATATTGGAGAGAGATAAAATATGCAGTCCGTAAATAATGATATTTTATGTGTCACTTGTAAGAATAATTCCTGCACACACACACACACACACACACACACACACACACACACACACACACACACACAGGGTCACGCATGAGCATTACTCAACGAAATACTGTTGTGCTGCAGGTGGTTCCCGTGTGAGGAGGAGGAGGACGGAGTGAGGGAGGCAAGAGAAGAAGTATAAACGATATAAATAAAGGAGGGAGGGAGAATTGCAAGAAGGAAGGAAACAGAATAAAACTCAGCCTTATCTTCACCAGCACAATCACGCACGGTACTGACCACTAACACAGACACTCGTACATTGGCCAGTATTCAGAAACGCTTTACTCTCTCACTATGACTATCTTCGAAGGCCACTGAGATGATTTGCCGAGTTCTCAAGAGTGTTTCTCCATTTAATAACATAGAAATATTGTTAATTTGTCTTCAGAACCAGAAAAAAAATCACAGTTAAAAAACCCGTGTATCACCTAGGTGGCTTCTCGAAGTAGCGGAGGTGTGGAGCAGAAGTGTTTCAAAATATAGCACGTTGCCGCCTCTTCCTGTCTCTCCTCCTCAGCCTTCAGTACTTTTCGTTACCAGTCAGCCTACGGACCACATCCAGTACCTCCACCACCACCACCACCACAACAGCACCACATCACTACGAACATCACAACGCCCAGTAAAGTCCAGTGTCGTGTCAGGCGGGCGCATCCCTCTAATCCTTTCTAAGACTTGCCGTGAACTCTACCGACGATGGGAAAAGTTATGACAAACGAGTGGACGGAGGCGCAGGAGGGCAGGGCGGGGAGGGGCGGAGCGGGGCGAGGCTGGGAGGGGAGGCTAAAATTTCAGGGGTTGTGAAGGGAGGAAAGGATGGAATGAGGTAACGTATGACGAGCAGGCGAACGAAAGCGAGAGAGAGAGAGAGAGAGAGAGAGAGAGAGAGAGAGAGAGAGAGAGAGAGAGAGAGAGAGAGAGAGAGAGAGAGAGAGAGAGAGAGAGAGAGAGAGAGATAGTGATGGAAGGAAAAGAGAACGAAGAAAAATTTAATATTTATCACTGGTGCAGCGTAGCGGACTGAACAAGCGAGTGAGGTGGAGTAGTGAGAGTGAGTGGGGGAGAAGGGGAGAGATAAGAGAGGCAGGGGTGGAGGGCACGTGTGAGGTGAGGAGAATTAGGGAAGGAGGATGTTGGGGAAGAGTGATGCGAGGAAGGGGAGAAGAATGAACGTGAAAACCTCTTTTGGAGTGGCAGGATGGAAGTGAATGGGTGAAAGGGACTGAGTGAATGGTGAAGAGGGACTGCGGGATGGAAGAGGCGGGAGGAAGGAGAATCACGACTAAGGGAAGGGAATAGGTCTCCATAAACCTTTTTGAACATCTATTACCTATTAGAACACAGCTTGACTTGCGGTCTTTTCCAAGTTCTTTCTAAAAACAGACAAAATATCGGTGCCTTCTGGTTGTTTCGCAGGTAAAGATTCTCAAGTTATTATCTCTTCCATTTCTAAGCACTGTTGAGTTTAACTTCAGGTGAATACATTCCGCCGAGAGCCGGCCGAGGCATTCTCCCTGCAGCGTGCATTATTTAGGGACAGTGTGTGTGTGTGTGGCCTTCGTGCCGAGGCCTCTTCCGTTATTGCGCTAGAAAACGTACATGTGTGATTAGCCATCCCGCTTAAACTGGTCTCCATGCACTGTCCTGGGTACAAGGGTTCCGAGGAAGGGGCGATCCGAGACTCTGAGTCTTAGCTAGCTTACCCGTCCTCTCTTTCCCGTCTACAGCAATAAAATGCGTCAGCGAGAAGGGAAAATGATTAAATTCTAATGAGCACCTATCCGAGTCTTCGCGACCACACAGTGAGTGCCTACACCTGTAACATTCGGCAGGACAGAGTTGTAAAGGAAATAGACAGCTTTCCGATAAGCAGGAGACAATGCTGTTCAAAATTAGTAATTAGATTGCCAACTTGACAATAACAATCGATACGGAAGGGAAAGGCGGCTGCACGCACTAGTATAATCAGCGCTATTAGCAGGTTAAACTTCGATTCCACTTGATCCATCATGTTGCGGGACAAGTTCTGAAATGAGAATGGAGGTGGCACGCCCTAGCTCGCCAGGCACTGGGTTATACAGACTGCCACCTACAACTTTATGAGGATATATAATTACTGATAAATACTCTACTCATTTTCCACTAACCTTCAATTAGCGACGAGGGATTTTATGCTGAATAAGTATGCACAAAAAATTTTTTATGCAAAACATCATTTAAGTTTCTGAATAGCATTTCAGCATAGCTATTTACGCTGCCTGTTTTCATTTACACCTGCAGCTGAACTCTGAAAATTGTGTGCGAGCGGGAAGCAGGAAGCGGGGGCTGGGCGGGGCCGGGAGGGAGCGCGGCACACAGGGGAGGGGCAGCAGCCCGTAATTAACAATAACAAACAATTACATTACTACAATTTTTTTCCGCGTGAGCGTGACAGTGGCTGCTGCCGCTGCTCTCCTCGGTTGAGTGACTCTGACCTCCATCAACACACTCCGCACTGCTTAATGACAACCATGAATTGCGATAACAGTAATAATTGCCGGTAATGAGTGTTGTATGATGTGTTCGGGCCTCACGTGTATTGCGTTTTAGGGGAGTTCAATCACCACTGCTCACTGTTTTCCCACAGCACATATTTTACAACAAAACTGAACTACCAGAAAGATCATGCACGAGAATGCTCTTTACATGACGCAGTGATGATAAGAGTTCTACCTTCGCACCTCTTGATACAAGGAACAACACGGTCATACGTAGTGGAGAAACCACTTACTTGCTATTCCACTGACTCCTTGGGACCTCAGACATAAATACATCTGAGGTCATCTGCAATAGAGGGAGAAAGATAACATTCCTAGCTTGCTCCATCGCGACTTTATTCCGGCATAATTACTTCTACGAGCAGCTTCTCGCCCTGTGGTGGTGAAACAAGAGCTAAAACCCTAAGACTCATTGAAGCTTGTATGTAATTGAAGCAGTCCTCTACTACAGTGATATTTCATGGTCGTAAAATCTTGGTAACAATGGAGTGAGTTATCGCCCTACGCCCTATCTGATACGGCTCTCTTCACGGTACTGATGGACGCTCGCCCGAAGCTTCATTACCTCACTGGCATCAAACACCGGATATTTGGCGTTTCAATTTCCATAATTCCCGAATCCACACCCTAAATACTCAGGTAATTTGCAGCCAATAAGTGCGTGTTCCTTCCTGTCGATAATGAATGGTGCCCAACTCTCACTTACCCAAACTGATCAAATTATACGGTGCTTTGTCGATAAAATCATACGGTATTATTTTTTTTTCCCGCTATGATAAAGGGAACACATTCAAACCATAATTATATGTTCATCAAAAGCAGTAGTCATTAACATTCTATTTACTAGGTGCATGGAAGACAATGCCCAGGTTTTCAGCACAAACACTGCACCAATACCGCTGAGGGAAAAATGTGCAACACGATGCTCACGACAGCCACCCACATCCACTGCAATCAATCTCTTGTTTTCATCTTTTTACCCTTATTTTTTACAGTCATCAGCCTCCACTATTCCCTCCTCGCTTCTCCGCCTCTCGCCCTCACGCTACCGCACCAGAAAATGCATTACTTGTCTGTAGCATAAAATCAGCGGTGCTTTGTGTCTTATTTGTGAGTCTGTTTGTCAGCGTGCCAGTCGGTCTGTTTTGAATTGCACTCTAGACCCTTCAGACTGCTAATGACACCGAATAATAAGTAGAATAGATTCCATAAGATGCAGGAAAGGTTGTCGTTGTTGACCGAGTGCTGAAAGAAAAGTAAATCGCAAAAATAAACACACACACACTTACACACGCACACTGTCCAGCGCCAGACAAGAGGGGTGCAATATGCGTGACGGTGCCGCCGAAATTTACAACTATTCCTCTCGTGGTGACCTTGAATGAGAAGGGTTTGAAGGAGAGAGAGAGAGAGAGAGAGAGAGAAAGAAGAGAGAGAGAGAGAGAGAGAGAGAAAGAGAGAGAGAGAGAGAGAGAGAGAGAGAGAGAGAGAGCTAAACAAATACTGCAGATTTAGCGGGATTACAACCTGTGACCGGGATATATAAAGATCACTGGAACAATAACATATTACACTGAAAAGGTAATTATTTCCTCTGTGTTCTTTATTGTATACCGGAGATTAGGGTGACTGTAATCATGCGAGGCGAGGCACGAACATTAAAGCCAATAACTGTCTTTCCACTCACCTTCTTTCCTTCCTTCCTTCCTTCCTCCGTGACTGACAGACGACATCGATGACTGCAGGGCTGGAGGGATTTAAGTCAGGCGGTCAATAACATGGTAATGAGTCATAATGGTGGAGGGGACGCACCAACACCTCGTCCTTCCCCATCCTGCCTCCTCTCTCCTGGACACAGTGACTCACACACATCGCACGGCCAGAGTTGTGAGGTATGATTCAAAGCCTTGCCATGCCGCTACGCTGTTAGACTAGGCTGAGTTATGGTGGCACGGCCGCTGCGTCATGCTGGAATAAAAAAAAAATATATATATATATATATATATATATATATATATATATATATATATATATATATATATATATATATATATATATATATATATATATATATATATATATATATATATATATATATATATATATATTACCGGATGATACCCAGATGTATATAATAAAAAAAATAAATGAATAAGTAAAAGCAAACGGAAGCCACACGTTACATAAACACAGACCGAAACAGTCTTTCCCTGGCTGAGGAGTCGAACCATTCTCCTCTGAGTCGTGAGCCAAGTGTTCCGAGCGCTGCGTCACCAGGGTCTCGCATGCACCGAAGGAGTGTTTCAAAAACCACACGTGAAGGGATGCGAAGTGTTACAGTACATCACCACTACTAATTTCTCACTCGTAAGTAATAAATGGTTGTAAATGAATGGAGAGCTGACTTGTAGGATGACAGGAGGGTCAAATGTCATGGAATTTCCCTACATTCTGTTTTTCTGCTGCGAGAGTTCAAGCTGACCTTTCCTTAACGCTCCATTTTTACCTTTTAAAACACAGAAGTATATTTATAACCATGAATGATGTTCAATCTTTCCTTTTGATCCTGTGTGGCGGCGATTTATGAACTCAATATCATATTTCTTTTCTAATATTTTTTTTTTATGTGCTTAACAAAAGGACCACATGTTACTTTGATGCACTCAAAAGATTTTATATTTTACATAGCTTCAATCTTTTACCAAGTCCTGCTCGTTTTAGAAAGAGAATATGTAATCTGAAGGTCTTTCTGGGACTTTGCGAACAGGACGGAACAAAGTGACTCACTCTCTCTCTCTCTCTCTCTCTCTCTCTCTCTCTCTCTCTCTCTCTCTCTCTCTCTATCCATATTTTTTCTTTTAATTAATCCACTAATCCTCTTTCATTACTGTACGTCTTTTATCTTTCTGGCTTTTTCATCTAGACTTCATACAAACTATACCAAATTCTGGAGCCCTGCCCTCCATGCACGTCACAGTCTACACCATTAGACCACCACATAAGTTTGCTGATAAAAGCCATCGCCGCGTGAAAATACGTACACGTGAGGTCTTACTATCCAGGGAAACAATATGCACTAAATTTTGCCGAGAGAGAGAGAGAGAGAGAGAGAGAGAGAGAGAGAGAGAGAGAGAGAGAGAGAGAGAGAGAGAGAGAGAGAGAGAGAGAGAGAAGATAAGATAAGATAAACTGAGTTCCAAAAATTACTTGCACCATACTCAATTTTATATCCTGAGCATTAGTGATTTTGGTTTACTTTGTTATGGAATACTCGCTGCATAGAGTATGTGGTGCTTAGAGGGATAACCTGTCCGAAGTAAAGTAAACCAAGTAACGTTACTTTTCTCAATGAGGCAACGCGTGGGACAAGCGTGGCGCGGCTCCCTGCACAGCTGAAGTTACACGCCCCAAGCAGGCGTTGCTCGGGGCGGTGAGTGTGACCTTTGCTGGTATATCCCGTGAATTCAAACCTGTGTGTGTGTGTGTGTGTGTGTGTGTGATGAACTGTTAACCTTTCCTTTCTTCCTACCGTGTAATTTAAAGGGCGTGATTTATAATAAAGACGGGGCACGCCACGGCGCCCACCTGCCGCCTCTCACATTAATTAATTCCCGTGTAAACAAGGTCGCTCACGCAGGTACCGACCTGATCACCGCCGCTGACCACACATACACACGCACACACACACACATACACATTATAACATGCAGCAACACACCACACGCACACTGAGCCTCGTGCATGCTGGCTGGATGCGCTGCTCCATCATGTAAGGCACTGTTCTGGGTTGCAGTGTCTGGATGTGTTGTATTGCCAACCTTCTCACAACTAGTAACGCGCCCCTCTTCACCTCACCTCCCCCTCCACCTTCGTCAGGCAACAAGAAGAGATAATAGGAAGGCAATATTCAGGAAATCTGATGGCAGGGAAGTGGGGAGGGTTTGCAAACAAAATATCCTTAAACATGATGAACGGAGGAGGTTTTGGGCAATGAAGAAAGCGTCATGGAGGAAATTAAAAGTAAAAATGAGTCTTGGGGGAAAGTATGTGCCATGAATTTATCATCTTTTCAATTACAGATATGATTTTGACAAAAAAAAAAAAAAAAACCTGACGATTTTAATTTTCTCCGTATATCTTATGAGTCGTATTTTGAGTCTGTCTGATGAATATGGTATTTGTTAAATGTAAAAAGTATTTCTCTTTTATGTGACAACAGCACGACTTTATGGAAATCGCAGTAAAGGCCTAACCTGCATTCTTTTAGCAATACAATACTCTAAATTTATCCGACCGCTAAATTCTGCATTGAAACTATTAATGGCAACAATTGCATAATTAATATCAACCGTGAATAAAACACGCCAAAAAACAACACGTCCTCAGGCACAGATCTCTCTCTCTCTCTCTCTCTCTCTCTCTCTCTCTCTCTCTCTCTCTCTCTCTCTCTCTCTCTCTCTCTCTCTCTCTCTCTCTCTCTCTGTGTGTGTGTGTGTGTGTGTGTGTGTGTGTGTGTGTGTGTGGGTGTGTGTGTATATATATAGACAGAGAGAGAGAGAGAGAGAGAGAGAGAGAGAGAGAGAGAGAGAGAGAGAGAGAGAGAGGAGAGAGAGAGAGAGAGAGATAAGGATTCAAGGCAGACGGTCCTCAACCACCCGCATCACCAGTGCCACCACCTGACAGCCCAAAAGCCCAAAAACGGTGTTCGTCCAGTCTGCACTCACACACACACACACACACACACACACACACACACACACACACACACACACACACACACACACACACACATACACACATACGGATGCGGTAATTGCTTGCCTTGTTAGTCTCTGTTTTAGTTTGTTCTTCACTTCATTGTTGCACTGATTTTTGCTCTTCTCCTTTTTTTCCCATTTTTTTTTCATTGAGATACACTGCACACAGGTTTACCGGCAAGGCTATACACGCACAGAGTTGGGGCAGTGGGGGGAGAGAGGGAGGAAGGCAGAAGGGAGCAAGACAGGCAGGGGGACGGTGAGGATAGGAGCTACATATCTTCAGAATGATTTTTGTTTCCTTTTTTTCTAAATCCCATCTAAAATCTTACTCCCTCCTACATTGCGTTTGGCCAAGGATCTGTTAAAAACTTGCGGGGTTTAAAGTCACCTGCACGTATATGTGATGGGATGTGATGTGTGTGTGTGTGTGTGTATGTGTGTGTATATGTGTGTAGGGGGGGAAAATTGACGAGGCCAGTTTTTTCCCGCTCTCATTTCCTGACACGTAACGCAATCAGTGCCGCGCAAAACAGTGTTTGTCTCCTCATCAGGCACACAAACGCCATTCAGCAAACAAGCGGCCAGTAAACCTACAGAAAATATACAAACGGACAGCAGACATACAAACAAACAATCCAGCAAACAAACAAGCAGGAAACAAACAACCAGCAAATTATTCGTCAGCAAAAAAAGCTGGCAACACACAGTGGACACAACTTGTTTAGCTGCAGCCTCCCGCGCGTCTTCCCCTGCAGGGCTCGCCAAAAAAAGATGTCGCCCCGCCCTGCCCCTCCCGCCCCGCCGAGCCGCGCTGACAGAGTCAAGGATTATCCTGCCTCCCCCGCCGCCCTCGCCACACCCCCACCACAAAAGAACTATTGGTCGTTGCAATTTCCGGAAACCAATTTTGAGTCAGTCTTCATTCCCAAAGAATAGCCTGGGCCCGCCGCGACAGAAATATTAGCAATGTGTGGCTCTTACTGCCGTTATTGGGGACTGCGGGATTCCATTCACACCGCGGCGGGGCTTGTGAATGTCTGATAATTTTTACCAGTAAGAACATGAAACCCGAGAATTCTGGCACTGAGTATTATTTTCATTTATCTGTTTTAGATGTGTGTGTGTGTGTGTGTGTGTGTGTGTATGTGGGTTGGTGGGTGGGTGGGTGTTCATTTGACTGTGTGACAGCATCAAACCTTGCGATATTAAAAGGCCTAGGGTGGGGGTAAGGTCAAACAGTCAGTTCCGTGTGCGTTGGCGCGGGGCTGAGTGGTGATGCTGCCATTCATTCCTATCCTTGGCAAAACACTTGTCGTTTAGCGCGATCTCACCCAAAACATCGTCACTACTAAGGAAGTGTGAATCTTGCTGCTGCGTCAGTCAGGGAAACTAGACAGACGTGCCACCAACCCTTCTTATGAAACTCTAGGGGAAGCCAAACTAGTCAAAGGGTTAGGATTTATATAATAGTATTTATCTTCATTAAGGTAGTGTTAATTCCTAATCGTGTCCAAGTTATATTTTAATAAGCATTATTAATTGGCTGTAACAAGCATGGCGAAGCGTTCCCGGAGTGTTATTATTACTGGGACTGATTCACATCAATGTACGGCTCGTTGTGCGCCACCATTTGCGGTTTCATTTGCAATTATGAATCTGTTCCTGATGTGAAACACAAGCACTATGCTACTTACGTTATTACTAAGTTTAGGGAAAGAATAGTTATTGGTGAAGTGCATATGTATGAAACGTACGTGTGTGTGTGTGTGTGTGTGTGTGTGTCAGGAAATTGAAGAAAAGCTGGAGACTGATTGAAATTTTATTGCGTGTGTTGTGTGGAGCGAGTGTGTGGAGGATAAGGAAGGCGTAGGAGGTGGTGGCGGTGATAGAGGACTTCCCTTGTCATCACCGCTTTACCTTCTGTCATGCAGATATAGATTTATAAGTTATTGGATGTGCGCACGCGTGTGTGGACGTAAGAGTGTGTGTACCTATGCAGACTCAACGTTCATAGATTATATACATACACACCAAGCGTCATACCAAGCGGGAACGACGCACTGGTGTTGCTGCACCGAGTCTTCCTTAGGCCAGACTGGTCACGTGAACCTTTTCGTGCATGGGAGTCCGATCCTTCTCCTCCTCCATCTCTACAAGTCACTGAAAAGGTAGAGCTGTTTTCCTAGACGATTTAAGCCTAGAAAAATATCACCATCCACCAAGCAGGTAATTATCGCCCCTTCCTCCATACGTCACGTGTGGCTCAAGTTTTCAAGAGGCTAATGACTCGAACCCGCCGTCCGATATCTGCGAGGGGAGGCCACCCGTCTCATGCTCAGCTCGGCACCGCACTCCCTCGCTGTAAAGCTGATGTCCTCGTCCAGTGTAACCCTTGCCTCTAAGCGGAGTGTCATAAATGTCAGCTTAGGCTTGATAATGATCACGACTCGCAAGCTCTACTTAATGCTGGAGTTACTGCACAATACACACCTGCAGCATCACAACTTGCAGCGCCGCCATGGAAGATGTCCCAGGGCCATTACCCAGTGAGGCTGGCAGGGCAGAGCGTGCTGCCTGCACCCAGATGCGAGAATGGATTGCGTCGAAGATTAATTTGCTGATGGCTTTAATTGGTGCGTGCAGCCTCTTTCCCTTGTGTATTGATTATTATTGTCAAACTTGCAACCTAATTACTGATTTTTCAACAGCAATTTCTCCTTTCAATCGGAAAGTTTCCTGAATACCGTGCGTCGTGACTCCCTGGTAGGTCTGTACCAGCATTCACTTTGTGGCTGTAAACATTCGAATGTTTTCTGATCTTTAATTCTTTTAGAGGCAGATTTTCATCAGAATGTTCTTTTTATTCAACAGAGAGAGGACAGACAAGCCAGCCAAGGCTCTCAGACAACCTCATCGCGCCTCCCCTAGTTGCTTGTCCCGCAGCACGGTTCATGGCGATCAGCTGCGGCGGGATGCTTAATGGCACCTTACGTTTTCCAACAAAATAACGGAAGAGGTCACGACACGAAGGCCACACACCACCGGCATTGTGTTCAAGTAATGCACAATGCAGGAAGAACGCCTCGACCCGGCTCTCGGCGGGCTGCACCTCCCTCAGTAAAGTTTTAATAGTGCTTAAAGATGGAGGGGATAAGTCCGCCATCATAACGCGAAACAACCAGAAGATGCTGAAAAGTTATCGCTCGGATAGAAAGGAAGTGGGTGTTGTGTTGAAGCTTATAGCAAATGTGCGGAGAGGCGTTTACAGAATGGCAACTCCAGGAAGACAGAAGAAGAAAGAGAAATGAGAGCAGAAGATTTTATAAACTAAACTAGAACACGTAGACACCTAACGGCCTCTGTTAACATCGCATACTCCTTTGCTTCTTCCTCCCTTTATTCACTCACTTCCCTTCCCCTTGTCATTATTCATCCTCCCATCCCTTACATTCGTCTCTCCCTCTTCACCACTCGCTGGCACACTCACTCATTCCGGTTCACCTCCATTCAACCTCACCAAGAGAAATTTTGAAGTTTATCCTCCTCCCACTTCCTCCCTGCAATCTTCTCTGACAATCTCTTGCCCTAACTCTCCTCACCATAAATGTGCCTTTCATCCCTGTCTCTCCCTCTCTCCCCTCGTCTACTCACACACTCTTCACCTCACTTACTAAGCCGGCTAAGCGACACCAATGATAAATATTCATCTTTTCCCGCTCTTTCTTGCTCTACTTCTCTCTCTTCCATCACTACCCCCCATCTCTCTCTCTCTCTCTCTCTCTCTCTCTCTCTCTCTCTCTCTCTCTCTCTCTCTCTCTCTCTCTCTCTCTCTCTCTCTCTCTCTTTCCACACGCTACCTCATTCCATCCTTTCCTTCCTTTCCCTTCCTTCACAACTTCTCAAATTTTAGCCTTCCCACTCCATCCAGCCCCGCCCCGTCCAGCCCCGCCCCGCCCTGCCTCTTCTCTCGTTTGTCAGAACTTTTCCCATCGCCGGTAGAGTTCACGGCAAGTCTTAGGAAGGATTAGAGGCACGCGCCCGCCTGACACGACATTGGACCTTGTTGGCTCCCGTGATGCTCGTGGTGATGTGGCGATGTTGTGATAATGGTGGTGATGGTGATGGCGTGGTGGTGGGTTTGCAAAGGTGCCTCTTAAATGTATTGGTTTTGTGAAGTGACGGTGGTGGCGGTGGTGGTGGTGGTGGTGGTGGTGGTAGGATAGGGTGGAGGTACTATTATGCGAGTAGAACGTGTTTTCAGGGATGAGAGAGAGAGAGAGAGAGAGAGAGAGAGAGAGAGAGAGAGAGAGAGAGAGAGAGAGAGAGAGAGAGAGAGAGAGAGAGAGAAGAAATTCTTATCTTCATCTGATTACTTTTTGTTCTGATAAGTCTACACGTCATGCATAAACCAAGAGTATTATTCTATTCACCCGTCACCATCACAACATAATGTCTTATCGAGGTAAAGCATTTCTTTCTCATAATGATGAAAAATCACGATCTCTAGAATTACAGTGGAGAAATTAGCCTACTTATAATTACTTTTCCTAAATGAGACACTGAAGAGAACATTTTTTGTTTGTAGGTAAGCGACGTTGCCTCTTTTCATCGCTAAACCTGCTAGTGGTGGTCATTGCGGGAGAGTCTGGTTGAGTTTGGAACGGTTGAAGAGGCGCAGGATGTGGTGGAAGAGGAGGAGGAGGAGGAGGAGGACGAGCAGATGGATGGAGGGTGCTCTCTGGGATGTAAGGCTGGGAGGAAGCAGAAGGGAAGGAGGGAAGGAGGAGGCTGCGTTGTATTTGTGTTGCTGGTCGGTGCAGTGCGTGATTAGGTTGGCGGAAACGAGGCTATGTTTTCTTCCCTTTTCCTTTCCTACGATTTTTTTCCACTTTGCTTTCTTCCTTTCTTTTTTCCTTCCTTCTCCTTCCTTCCTTTCTTCTTTACTCCCTTTCTCACCCCTCCTCCTCCTCCTCCTCTTTACATGGAAGCCGCCAGGAACGCAGAGCAAGTGTACCAGCAACAGCGCCGTACAAGTTTGGGTGTTGTTAAGTAATGCTTGGATACGTAGAAGTAATGCCCATGCGTGACCTTGCGATTGGATGTGTGTGGGTGAATTATTCTTAGTATCGCATAAAATGTCATTATTTACGAACGGTATATTTTATCAGTCTCCAATATTACGGTGGAAAATGTACCGCCAGCGCCAGTTACCCGCTACATAATGAATGGCGTCGCGGCGTCCACCAGCTGGCTGCTCTCACGGCTTCCTGTCACACCACGCACTTTTCCTTACCTCTTACTTCCCTGCTTCATTCCTCCCGTGCTTGATGTGCTGCGTCCCCCACTCCCACCTTTCTCTCTTTCTCTCTCTCGGTTCTCCTGTTCATTCTGTCCTCGTGCTCTAGATAACGCGAGGTGTGTGGGTGTCGCTGTTGCTTCCCTTGCTAATAATACTGGTCTGGCTCTGGTCTCTGTTCCGTCTCTAGTGTTACGTCATTATATTCTGAGTGTGCTCGTTACCCAAGATGTTAGTTTGCTTTAATTAGTTAAACAAAGAGCATCGAGTTTCTGATTAATAAGCACACACGCACGCACACACACACACACACACACACACACACACACACACACACACACACATACACACACACACACACAGACACACATCAAGTCTACACAAGGTTATCAGTGCGTGATTCCAGATGATAATTGGTTGATCTGTTTGATATATTGAGGCAACGTTTGCACACATCGAGTGGTGAAGTGAGGCGCGGTGCCTTCACTAGTGTGACTGTTCGTTTATCACAGTTACGTAGAGAAGGACTCGATTTCATTACTTCTCTCCATTCCTTAAATGTGTTGATAAGGAGCTGCAAGGGAGTGACATCTGATTCTCATAATATTAGTTACTCTTAAGTTCTGCATTTTATGTTATTTTTTTCTTTATGATAATGTACGTATACGCTTTAATATATTATAGAGAATCTGCCTTTGTGCTCACATTATGCGTTAATTAGACGTGCGTGGCTAAATACTGTTGTCTAAACTCAGCCAGTCCCTCTGGTTACTTGAGGTTAACAAGGGCCGACGCTGAGCAGCGAGGCGTGATGCACGCGGCACTGGTAGCGAGGCCTTCGATACCGTGCATTACGGCGCCGTGACATCATTCAGTCTTATCACCAATACGTAACGTCTCCTCGTGTGTTTAGGGATCGCGTTGTCCCCGCCGCGTGAACTGCCGCCACACGAAATAAACGTACACTCAGGTTCACGCCCGAATACTGTACGAATACTGTACCGGCTCGTACGTGCCGCTCCCAAGCTGCCGTGCTGTCGCCTCATGCACCTGAGTGTCGTGAACGTCTGCGTCAGGGGAGGATTCAACTTGAAATATTACAGGAAATATCAGGCTTCATCTCAAAATATTTGAGCATTACCTGATTGATTATGACACTTCTCAAGAATTATGAATCATACACGAGTACGAAAGAATAACTGGCGGTGGGCTTTGCTTTCCACGTATCGACTCCTCCGCCCCCTGCACCTTCTCGAAGAGGGCGAGTGGGCGCTGCTGCGGGGGAGTCGTAAACCCGTGTAGCCTGTCGATAAATATTCACTAATAACAGCTTTATGAGAGCATCAGGCAGTGCGCAGAGAGCGTGCAGTGTTGGGTATTTAAGAAGAGTGGTGGTGGGTAGGGGCGGGTGGTGCTGGCGTGAGGGAATACACGTCACGGGAGAGGTGGTGTGTCAAGGTGTTTCTCAGTTCAGCGAGGAAATAGTTGTTCTATCTCAGTGATTCTCAACCAGGATTCCATGTAACCCTATGGTTTCGTGAACAATCATTAGGGTTTTGCAAGAACCAGCTGCTGCTGCTGGTAAACAAGCAACAGCAGCAGCAGCAAGCATCCTCTCCCAGCCAACGCGCCTGCCTCAAGTGACTGCCTCGATGCACTCTTGCAGTATTGCCGCACTAATCAAATACGCAATTAATTAGCAAGGCAGTTTAATTAAATACTACAGATGATTTTATATTAATGTTCCGTTATAACTTCTGATGGTTCGTGTCCTCCTCGCCTCCAGGCCAAAGGTTACCCAGCCTTCCCTCCACCACCACCACCACCACCACCACCTCAAGGTCCCCTGCTCAGGGGCGTGACGCTGTTCAGTTCAGAGAAGAATATTAATGTAATTGTGTTTGTACAGACCACAAATAACATTATCGCAGGTTGATGCCTGAAATAAACAGTGCGGTGCGGTACTTCATAAAGAGCGTTTGTGTGTTTGTGTATAATTTTGTTAAAGTTATGGTGCTGAAAGTGTTTAGGGAGAAAATAGAACGTCCATGTAGGCAAGCACACACACAAACACACACACACACACACACACACACACACACACACACACACACACACACACACATACACACACGTGGTACAGCTGTGGCGACAGCACCGAGCCGTTTTTACATAACAGGCATAATTCTTCGCTAATCGATAAAGTAATACAACAAGCGTTGTTACGTTAATAGATTGCGTGCGGCAATGACGCATTGTGGGGCACAATAGGGATTTATTTAATATAATATAGCACAGGTGGAATGTTGCGCTGAGCCATTTTATAATACAACAGGTGAAATGATTACTAATGAATACGAAAACGAATAATGAAAAAAAAAAAAAAACGGAAGGGAATGACAGGCGGCAGCATGCCATCGATACTAAAGCAATACATCATGTTGTACTACATAAGAAAATACGGCAGGCACGGGCGGGCGTCACATATTTATTACCTGGCAAATGTCACCTGTCACCAACACTCGATCCAGTCCTTCCACTTCCTCTAAAGTTTACTGCGTAAGAGACAACCTGAAAGAGAGAGAGGTTCGAGATTAGAATAAATCAAAAGTTACACATACAAGACTAGTGTGGGTCAACCATCCTCGTATGAAAATAGGGAAAGCTTCAGAAAACATCCTTGCTTTATCTCGTTTCTTCCTTTCTCTTTTTGTGACTCTATTTGGCAGTCTTTCTGCCTGTCCTGTCTGCGGGCCTCAGTCTTCAGTGGCGTAAGTTGGAGGGGGCAGGACATTAGCTCAATAAACTTGTTATCCTCATACCCAACACACACACACACACACACACGCACACACACACACACACACACAGTTATTGATAGAAGTATACTATTAGCTAGTCCCTCAGGTGATGTGCGTCAGAATACTGCCACACATCCAAACGCCACGCATACTGTCCCTTTCTGGGCTGTAAGTCACGTCACTCAGTAATCATCGAACCCTACCTGGCGCACGCACGCCAATGTTGCCTGGCCCAGGTGCACGCCACGCCCGCGGCACGGAGACCAAAAAAGTACAAAAGTACCTCATTGGGAAATATCATCAAGCTGAGCTGCCTGTATCACCGCCGCTCCTTTATTTACTGCTGCCTTCCCCCCGTGCTGCCAGTGGTACACACACACACACACACACACTATTATGTATGGGACGTCTTACCTTCTTATTGGTCCAGTCATCCCCTCCACAGCTCCCCTTTCCTCGAACTCCCATTTCACTACCCAATCCATCCCCTTATTTTCATCTTCCCACAGTTTAATCCCTCCTTCCATCATTGCCTCTTACTATCAGTCATTTTCACTGTCATTCATTTTCCCATATTGTGTCCACGGCAAATGTTCACCACCTGACATTAAAGATTGTTAATACTGAACTTTGTGGCGCACTGTGACGCCCCGGAAGTCATGCAGTAACGTAATCTGTAACCCACGTAATAGTTAATAATCTTTGCGCAGCACTCTGGCACTTCCCTCAGTGAGCGTCGCCTCTGAACCTTGCCGGACTTATTATGAGTTGAACTATCATTTCTTGGCGTTATGTCATATTATCACAAAATTCTTTTCCTTTGTAGAAAAATGTACGTTGATGTAAATAATGTACATATCTTATTTATTCAAATTATACTTCTGTTTTATTACTATTCTCCATCTCGATACGTTTTTCTTTTCTGAAAATCTTGAATATCTCAGTTTGAGCCAATAAACAAACCAGCGAAACTATTGATACATAGTGTTATACATCATGACAGCAATGTACCACAGCTAGCTCACTGTAGCAGCCTTTGACGGTGCACCAGTACTTGTTCCCCCTTCGATAGCACCGCATACTTTGAGCAAGCTGTGATAAATAGACATGTTATTGTATTCACATTTACTATCCCATTTGGGTATAACTGATGGCGTATAAAAAATAGCCACTAACAGAGATGCACGGACGATCGAACGCTACAAGAAGAGTACTTTATGCATCTTATTGTGGATGCGAGAAGTAAGGAGCCGCTTTAGCAATCTGGCAAGTCGGGGTAATGAAGTAAGTCTCGGGCATAACGAGTCATAAGCCGCCACAGTGGGATCTGCTCCTGTTATTCTCGAGTTCAATCAAGTCAAGTCTGAAAGCAGCGACTCGCGGCTTCGCCAGTGACCGCCGCGTCCCGCTGTCCCGCCCTGGCTGTGCCCCCTGTCTCAATTTATGGACGAGTGGTCTGTTTGTATCCGTGTGGGGGAACTTTTTGGCATAATCTCTCTCTCTCTCTCTCTCTCTCTCTCTCTCTCTCTCTCTCTCTCTCTCTCTCTCTCTCTCTCTCTCTCTCTCTCTCTCTGTGAGTGCGCTGTTTTTTTCCAATACCAATACCGCTCTTGATGAACCGGCTGTTACCAATACCAATATTGAACAGGTAACACTGGACCACTGCCCCTTTTATCCCTCCATTCTTTCTTTCCTTTTCATTTTCCTTTCTTCCCTTTCGTCTCCCTTCCTCATTCCCTACTCGTCACTGCCTCCAACCTCACCGTGTCGCCTTCTTCCATTCCATCAATCATTTGCGAAATATAAAATCATATTCATAGTATTAGTAATATTAACAGTAGTAGTAGTAGTAGTAGTAGTAATAGTAGTAGTAGTAGTAGCAGTAGAATTGGTGTTTTTATTGTTGCATACTGAGCAGTAGTAATAGCAAGCATTATACAGTGAAACATACCGAGGGCACAAACATCCCCACCAAGCACGTATTAACACTGGTGGGTGTAATCTGTTGCTGGCATAATGTGCACCAAAACTCGTAAAGTACACGCTTGCTGGGAGATTTAGGTGCTTCAGGAGCTCTCTCTCTCTCTCTCTCTCTCTCTCTCTCTCTCTCTCTCTCTCTCTCTCTCTCTCTCTCTCTCTCTCTCTCTCTCTCTCTCTCTCGAAGTGTAGCCCTTTGTGTGTCGGTGTACAAGGAAAGAAATGACCCATGGAGGTGTCAAGTGGTCAGTCAGTGAGATATTTATGCCTCTATTATACAGAATTATTTACCGCCTCATTACCTCCTGACCCTCTATAGTCAGCCGTTCACCTTAGTCACAGCCACTGCTACATTTAGGAAGGCTTGTGCTGAGCTAGTTTGTCGAGGCAGTACGACGATATACTTCGCCACAAATTCCATAGGACGCGTTAGTGCAAATTCTTGTTTTCAAAGAATGTAGCCAGTCAGCGGGTTCTCTTCCACATCGATTTTACATAGAAGGTTTCGTGTCGGTGTCGTGTCGTGTCAGAGAGAGAGAGAGAGAGAGAGAGAGAGAGAGAGAGAGAGAGAGAGAGAGAGAGAGAGAGAGAGAGAGAGAGATGAGCGTCCTGGAAACACGAGAGGCAGAAGAATAAGCAGAAAGAAGGTAATGAAGAAAAATTCCTGAGCGGTGTAACATATCGCCCCCTTTGTCTTCAGCGCCAGCCGCGTATTTTCCTGCTGTCTTCTCTAAAATGTTTCGTTCCACAGGACCCGACCCGGACCTTACACGCAAGCAGACATGCAGACACACACACACACACACGCAGACCGCCAGGAAGAAGACACAGAACAGACATTTAATAGAAAACAGATCACATCAAAGCTGTCTGTGCCTGTCCATCTGGGAGCGAGTGATGTACGGGGGACGAAGCAATGCGCCATTTCCAAGTCCCTTTCCAGCGCCTCTCAAACACACACACACACACACACACACACACACACACACACACACACATACAGCCTCTCATGGGAGTCTGGAGGGAGAGAGAGAGAGAGAGAGAGAGAGAGAGAGAGAGAGAGAGAGAGAGAGAGAGAGAGAGAGAGAGAGAGAGAGAGAGAGAGAGAGAGAGAGAGAGAGAGAGAGAGAGAGAGAAAGAGAGAGAGATGTAAAATAAAAAAGCGAACTACATCACGGCTTTGCTCATCAATCTTATGGAGAAGAAATAATGTAGTAATCGGGTAATGGCGTAGTGTGTGTGTGTGTGTGTGTGTGTGTGTGTGTGTGTGCCCTGCCTTCAGCATCCAATCAGTCCTCGCGCTGCCCCGCCTCCGCAATGCCTCCCTATGTACTTCGACACATTAAAACTTAGTATCTGAGTATCAAGTTACTTATGCGGCCCAAACGCCCTCAGGCCTTTACGGAATGCGGCGCAGCTGGGACTTTGAGGCACTTGTGACCTGAGTACCTTCCACCTCAGCACCAAGGTCTGTAAACCAAAAATAACTAAATTGTAGTTACATAAAGCAAAGACACAGAGGCAGCGAGGAGGGAGAAAAGAAGGAAGGGGGAAATCTCCACTGAGGAATAAGAGGAAAGCGCAACAAAAGAGCGGGAGCCCCTCGGCGCGCCTGCCGGTCCGCCGCCACACGAAAATATCTATTGAAGTCTATCGCTCTTCAGCTTATTGGGGCGAGGAAGGCAGCCTCCCGCGGCCCACACAAAGGCCCGCGTCTTTCCTGCACACACACACACACACACACACACACACACACACACTGACGGTCCTCACGCGTACACAGCCGCCTTAGGATTACCGTTATCAGGCTTCCTCCTCCTCTACCACATACACACACACACACACACACACACACACACACACACACACACACACACAGCCGATTCGTAAATGTGTCCTGATATGTCATATTCCGCTGCCGAATATTCTGCAAAGGTAAGAAAAAATCTTATATCCGTGAAAGATTTCAGACAGAAAGTGGTGGCGGCTATGACACTATTGCTCCCAGATCGCCGTGCTCTGCCCCGTCCATCCCCTTTCCCTTCCCGCCTCTGCCCCAGCCAGTGTCCAGGCGGAGCTCACCACCACCACCACCACCACCACCACAACAACAACAACACGCCTCCCTGCTCACCCACTGTGCCAGCAGCGCCCCGCATCACCGCTACTCTCACTGTGTGTGCATTCGCCGTTCCCGTCACGCCCCCATTGCAATATGGCGGTGATTACAGACTGTGCCGGAGGGGGAGCGGCGCCCCTTGAGTCAACACAGAACACCCTTGTCGCATTTCACAGCCAGCAGCAATGTCACCGCGACTACCACCGCGCTGGCCTGGCGGGGCGTGTGCCGGTGTGGTGACGTGTGAGCAGGGCGTGATTGTCAGACTGGCGGTGGCTGAGCTCACAGGCAGCGGCGTGGAGTGAAGGGCAGCGCTGCGATAACGCTGAGCCGCGAAGATAATTCGGTAAATAACAAGCAGCATACCCATTTTTGTTTAGCCTCCCTCTCTCCTCTTCCTCCCCCTCACCGAACGTCCCAGCCTGGAAATAATTACGGTGCTTGTATCAGATTTAGGCGGCGCCATTATAGGATTAAATAGCTTGTCCACAACAATATTATTCGGCATTCACAGACTTTGCAGATAAATATTGGTCCACTAAGCCCCAAGTGGGAGATGCCGGGCTGGGAAGGGCGGAGCGGGGCGGGGCGTGGCGGGGCGAGGGGTTGAGGGGGTGAGCGATGGTTCATGATGGGGTGAGGTAATGACAGGTCTAGTGGAGGAAAGATGCTCTCTCTCTCTCTCTCTCTCTCTCTCTCTCTCTCTCTCTCTCTCTCTCTCTCTCTCTCTCTCTCTCTCTCCATTCTTTCTTTCCTCCCCGGCCTTCCTTTCCTCTCCTTGATGCAAAGCAAACACTTTTAACGTTGGCGTTGTTAAGCACTCAGCTGGCCCGGCTCCCCGTCTTCGCCTCTCCAGAACACACACACACACACACACACACACACACACACACACACACATGCAGGCTTTGTTTCAGTGTTCCAGCACAAAATTAAAGGTACAAACAGGACCCGTTCACCTGTGACTACTTGGGGGATTTCCTTCATTACTTCCGTCCACTGCCGAGGTGAAGGATGGCGCGAGATTATTGCCAACACTGCTGTTCACGTTGCTGCTGAAACCGCACACGGGCCTCCACACCCCCTACAAACACACACACACACACACACACACACACAAGCCTTACATCCATTCGGCCGTAAAACACTGCATGATTCAAAGTAAGAAGGTGATCTGCGGCTGGCTGGACCAAGGAGACCCCATAAACCTCCTTGAGCTGGACTAAGCCGTGCAGTGCGCCGCGTGGAGGTGACCGAGGGAGATTTGCTGTCGTAAAGTGAGGGATTTTGATCATAAAGAGGTTTAAGTTTTGCATGAGAGATGGCCATTCTACAGCAACTGAGGTAGGGAGAGAGAGAGAGAGAGAGAGAGAGAGAGAGAGAGAGAGAGAGAGAGAGAGAGAGAGAGAGAGAGAGAGAGAGAGAGAGAGAGAGAAAGAGAGTGAAGGGAAGGTGTGCGTGGCAAACGAGGCAAAGAAAGAAAGGAAAAAAGATGAAGGGCAATGTGATACAGCTGACAATTGGGCAGTGGTGATGAATCAGGGCTGGAGCAATGGAGAGATGATGAAAGGATGAGGAAAGGTGAGCAAAGGAAGCAGTCATGAAAGAGTATACGGAAATCACGGACATGCACTGAAAGACTGTTTGGTGGGGCGAGGAAAGGACTGCTAACTCTTGGACCCGTGTTACTTGGACCCGTGTTTGCATGTGTGGGCTGCCTCTTATATGTCTACCTATATTGTGACTTATAGCAAGAATCATTTAGTTGCCATTCTTCCAGGTCGCTAAGCTATCATCGCCAACCAATGGTCCAAGTATGGTTCTCTGTCTCGGCGCCAAAATCAGAGTCAGTTGTTTTTCTGTCTGGCTGTGCTTATCTTACCGCCAAGCCATGCCTTTGACGTTGGCGACCATGGCATTTCATCTCTCTGTGCTTAACTTAAGCACAATAGCCACGCTCCAGCCATCGCTAACTGCAAAGCTAGTCCCGATAAAAAATTCCTTACCACTGCAGTACACATTAAAGAAAAGTGACACTGTTCTTCCCAGTTTCATATAATTGACAAACATTATCCTCGTCAGGTGCATACATGGTCGCCTCGCCACTCAGTCTAGACATATTAGTCACCTCTGTTTGTACTGTTTGTGATCACTCACCCTCCAGTTGTTATTTTCCTTTCTCGTTATCTGAAGGCCAACCTGACACATGCAAATTTCCTCTATTTCATTCCCTTGTATTATATCCATCCAGTGTTTTCTCCTCGACAACGGAACAATTACTGACCATGAAAACTCAGAGCCACAGGGCATTAATCTTCTGACGGACAAAGGGTAAATGTTATCAGGGTGGTGCAGGCGGCCCTCCCCCTCCCTCGACCGCCTTCCTTACTCCTGCCAAGGTGTCAAGTTGGGGAGGGCCGCAGCAACACTCGGGAAGAGCAATATGTCGTAAAGGCGCTTCCGCTTTACACTGGAAGCATTCATACAAGCAATGGAGCGCCGGCAGTCTCCCTTGTTGATACTTGGATATCAGAGAGTACAGAGGCTCCCGACACTCGGCCTCCAGGCAAAGTACACTTCATAATCTCCATTCTGTCTGAACAACTCTTCACTTGATTCCCTCTCGCGCTCGCTACGGGAGGGATGAAACGCTGCTACAAAACGCTGCAAGGGGATGAAGGAGACAGGAAATCCGTAGATGAGACTAGAGGAATACCAAGCTCACCCCTGACGTCTTCAACATTTGAGTGAGCAATGTAGTAACGCTATAGTCTAATGACTTGACTGCCTATCTCCACACCAGCACACTCAAATATCTGAACCAGTGGGTGATGGTGGTGGTGGTCGTGGTGGTGGTGGAGGTGGTGAGGAGCGTGATCGGCGGCTGCAGGTCAGTCAGTCTCGTACAATCTATCAGCGTGGTGCAATTACCCTAAAAGATGGATTGCCTTCATGCAGTTTCCTCTTATCTCTTCCTTGATGTCACTCACTCATCTTGTTCTCTCTCCTCTAGTGTTCATCTTTCTCGCTCTTTTTTCCTTCCCATTTCATCTTTTTTTATCACCCTTTCCCCTCCTCGCTTATTTCCTCCTCGCACGAGTCTTGTTTTCTCTCCTTTATTTTACGGTTTTACTTCCTTTTCCTCATCTGATTTTTTTTTTGTTATTCATTTCTTATTTATTTTGTTGAGCGTAAAGTTCATGTTCTCTCTCTCTCTCTCATCTTTATTTTTTTCCAGTTTTTCTTTCTGCTTTGTTTCTTTGTACTATCATAGTTTTTAATTGCATAACACCTTTTGCGTTCTTTGTTTCCCTCTTCGTCATCCTCCTCTCCTATTCCAGCTTTTCATTTTCCTTCCCTTGTCGTTCCTTTTCTCCCCTCGTCCTCCTCCTCCTCCTCCTCCTCCTCCGGCATTGCTCCTGCATTTACCTCACTTCTCAAGTGATGTAATTTCTCTCTTTTACTCTGAAAAGCTTCTCTTTCCAGGTGTCTGAATCTAATTTTCTCTTCTCCCTTTGTCCTCTTCGCTCCTTTGTTTATGGGTCTTTCACCTCCTTGTTTACTCTTTCTTACTTATCTTGTTGCAGTTGTGATCCATTTTCGTTTGTTCCGCTCTTTTTATACCAAACTTTTTTTTTTCTTATCTATGACTTGCTGATTTTCCCTTGTCTAGCTCTTTATTTAGTATGTTTCATTCAATTTTCCCTTATTTTGCTTGTGTCTATCATGTTAACTGTGATGCGTGAAATGTGTTTTCTGTGTCACTTCTCACTTCAGAGAGAAACTTGGTGTTGGCGTGAGTTAATAACTACTGGCGAAGTCATGACGAAATAACTCATTAGTTCAGAGTAGATTATCTTTCAATGATACAATTACATGAATTTCGCAGTGGTTGGAGTTGAGAAGTTGCCAAACACGGCGGCAGGAAAAGACAGGCTGTGCTCAAGACTGACTCATTGCTGCCAGTCGTCCACATGAAGGTGAAGCAACACACACAACCGCACATGGAGAGTCACGAACGCTGCGAGAAAAAGTGCCCTCTACCCCACCATCCCCACACCGCCCTTTGGTTTCCACGCTCCCGTCACCTTGTTTGGCTTCCACGCACCGCCGCCCCTGCTTCCTCTCTCCACGAATACCAATAATTCTCGGCCTGCTATTTCCTATCCCTGCGACCTCACGTTCCGCAGCCATTATGTCTTGTTTGCCCAATATATGTACCACAGGAGATAATGACAAGACCCAACTTCATTCCTCCTCGTGTTCCTTCTCCTCCTCTTCCTCTTTCTTCCCCTTCCTCTTGTTTGATACTTTCATTGCCTTCTCTCACCCCCCCTTCTCGTCCTCCTTCTATTTTTCGTTTGGTTATATTTTATTTTCCGGTTCCTACATCTTTCCTTTCGTTCTCTTCCTTATTTCCGTCTTCTTCCTCCTTCTCCTCCTATATCTCGTTTACGTCGATTTTTTCCCCTGTTTCGTACATCTTCTCTTCTTCCTCGTCCTCCTTCTCCTCCTCCTTTACGTTCTTTGTCTCTGTTATGTTCTCGTAACCTTTCATCCTTCTCTCAATCCTTTCTTATCCTACACAATTGTCTTCCTTCCTTCCATTTTCACTTATTTTTTTTTTCCATTTCCTTCTTTTGTCCAAATCTCACCTAAATTTCACATTCGCATTTTCTCTCATTTCTTCCTCTTTTCGTTATCATTTTCCTCTCTTTGTCTCTTTCTTGTATTCTTTCACATGTTTCATCTATTCCGTCATACTCTCTCTCTCTCTCTCTCTCTCTCTCTCTCTCTCTCTCTCTCTCTCTCTCTCTCTCTCTCTCTCTCTCTCTCTCTCTCGTCCACTTCTATTCTTTCTTGCTACCCCTCGTATCCATCCACTTCAGACTCTCACCTCACCTCGGGTCGTCGTCCTCCTCCTCCTCCTCCTCCTCCTCCATGGCTCTCCCACCTGCGACCTCCCACCGTTCTCGTTCTCTCGCCTCTACCACTTTCCTAAGTCTTATTGGACACAATCCTGCACTTACCCAAAAGAGACTCCCCGAGAAGCGTAATCTTTCACCCCTAAAGGAAAAGAGGGAAAGAAATAAAGAAGTAAAATTATGTCTGGTGCCCCTTGACTCTTTTGGCTTCGTGTGAACGTTGTGGAGGCTTTGAAGTTGTCGTTCACTGAGGCTCTGAAAGTCATCTGAGAAAGCGAGTTTGGACAAATATCAAGTGACTCTAACGAAACTCAATGAGAGATGGGATGTTCAAGCCACTAAGAATTATTTTGCGACTTACCTGCGTCAGACCTGCACACAAGGTAAGCCGTTTGTACCAAGCAAAGGCAGACTCAGCTTTGCTCCGCGTGTCTGAACCATTCTGCTTGCCTGGACGTGAGCCGCAGCGTCGCCTGGCCTCGCTGGGAACAAGATCACGTTCCTCTCACTAATTCAACGTGAGAACGTGCGTGAAAACTGAGTCAGTGTCCATTTGTGGTGCCCAGTCTCCCTCGACGATACATACCACCACCACCACCACCACCACCATCACCACTACCAAACACCACTACTACATTTCCTACAACACATGATAAAAGCACAGTGGATTTCACTACACACACACACACACACACACACACACACACACACACATCTTTGTTGACTACTACTCTCTACCTGCCCATAAGAGGAAGGAAGGCAGGCTATAAATACATAGCGAATGGTGGTGGGAAGAGGAGGCTTGGATGAGAAGCAATCAATAAACATGTTCTCTTCCTCATCCTCATTTTGTACCTCCTCCTTGTGTGTGTGTGTGTGTGTGTGTGTGTGTGTGTGTTGATTTAGTTAAGCAAAATTTTGTTTTCGAATATTTTTTTAATCCTTTTCCTAATTGCAAGAATAGAATTAACGAACAAAAAAGTGTACAAACATATAAATATAAATTAATGAACAAACAAGCAAATACATACGAGTAAACACGCTCACAGCTGCGCCAAGACCACACACAGCAACACAACAACATACAGCACACATATCCGGTACACGCCACACACTGCAGCACACAGCACACACATTCTCTACACGCCACCCCCTGCCATGACGCAAGCTGTATTTAAATGCGTTCGATAAAGTAAATGCTATTCCTGCCCACGCCAGAAAATGCTGAAAAAACACTATGGCTGACACTGTGCTGAAAATGTTTCTCTGGCCGAGACAAATGCCGCGCCGCTCACTGACTGGCGGCGCTCGGAACCGACGGGCCGCGACCAAATAACACACGGGACAAACTGGAAGGATGAGCACCGAGGGGGAGGAAATAAATAAATAATTAAATAAATAAATAAATAAATATGGAAACGCAAGGCTGTCTGTGGGTACGTACGTCTGCAGCACAAGCAAGGCTGTATTTTTTCCTCGACTTTTTTTTCCCCAAACTTTTCAGTTTTTCCTTGGATCACTGTATCATTGATAAAAGTCGCGCAGGGAGAGAAGCTGGAACAAGAAACTTATACCCAAAGTTGAGAGCTCATATAGTCTCGCAACTCCACAATTCGTCACTCCCTCTGCTGCTGCACCGCCAAGCACCGAGGGCACAGAGCAAGACGCCTCCCTTCCTCATTCCGATCGTCCTCTAAGAGGCGTCTCGTCCGAGCTATCCTTGGCAGGACCAGCCACCAATCAGGCGCTATCTCCCGGGAGGCTCTTCCCAGGACGCAAAACGAAGATGTGCCTTTCAGTACCAAGATTTCCATTTAGATTCCCCTGAGCGTCCTCCTCTCCTCCCTTTTTACACCTGCGCCTCAAGCACCTTCCTAACTTCAGCTATAATGCGAGATAAGATCCTGCCGGTGATCCAAGGCTTGGTGGGCGGCACGGGGGCGCGGGGTGTCTGGCGGGGCAATAAATGTGTGTCCGCCACTGGACCACCGCGGCGCTGCAACAATGGGACGAGACTTTAGGATGGCAATTGTGGCCAAGCTTATCATCAGAAGGTAAGGAAGGAAATTATTTCAAAGTAAGAAAGGGAGAAGAAAGAGGAGGATGAGGATAAAGGTCGAGCATTGTGCATTTCATCTTATTGCCATAATGTTGCTGTTGTTGCTTCGTTGTTGTTGTTGTTGCTGCTATTGATGAATAACTAAAAACAACTTCATTCTCTCAAGGTTGGTGAAAAAAATACCTACATACCAACTGCATTTGCCTCTTATTCCGTATATTTCATCATTTAAAATCTGCAATGCCATTGTTATTTTTCTACTTGTCTTTGTTCCTATTGCCTTTTAGTTTATTCTTTTCTATTCTATTCTTCCTCTTTTTTCTCTATACTTAAGTCACTATACACGTTTCTGTTTTTCCTTCTCCCCATGTTTATTATTTACTTATTTATTTATTTATTTTTTTTTTTTCCGCGGCGACACCATAACTCCTTTCCTAGCCGTGGAGAGAATCGCCCTTGACTGCTTGCTTTCCTGTCCCTTGATGGTGCTAAGTGCGTGGGGGGGAGAGACAGGGGCGGGATAATGGATCTAATGGACGTCACTAATCTTTCTAATAGGTCTCTTTACCTTTTATCTTACGTGTGTGTGTGTGTGTGTGTGTGTGTGTGTGTGTGTGTGTGTGTGCGTGACTCTCTTTTTCTCTTTCTCTACTACTACTTTTGTTCTTCCTTCTTTCCCAAGTCCATTTTTTCCTGCTCCTGCTCCTCCACACAAACTCTCATGCATTTTTCTATCCCTTTTCGTATTGCTATTTTTCTTCCTCCCTTTTCTTCTTGGTCTCCGTCGCGCTTTCTTTTCGTCCTTCGCCTAAATTGTCGCCATTACTTCTTCTGTTGTGTTACTTAAACTTTCTTTGATGTGCTTTTGTCTTTTCTCGGTTCTCTTCTGTCTCTGGAGATTCCACCGTGTCGTTTCGTTCTTTTCTTCCTCTTTTTTTTCGACAAACTTGGCATGATAAGACTATTTACCGAGTTTGGGATAATTAGTAAATTCGCTCCGGTTATTACTCAAGATAATTCTAACTTCCTTTACACAACAAAAACCTCCTTGAAAAATTACGCTGAACTAATGTTTTATAATCTAATTTCTTTATTCGATTACCTTCGTGTGCTGACCCCAAAGTTTTGTGTCTGTGGAGTCTTTGCCACCACCTGCAGCCTTCACACACACTGAAGACTGAAACATTGAAAAGAAGAACCCCGAGGCAGTAGTTTTTCAGTTCCCTGTATAGTGGTAATTGTTTCCATGCGCAGAACAAGTGTGTGTGGCATCACATCGTGAAGCTGTAGGTGTTAATGAAAAATGAGAAATATACTAAATTTGCATTGATGTGCGCGAAGAGTCTCACATTCCTGAACACGCTCCCAGATGCAGTGGATGGCCAAAAGCGGGAGCTCATCTGACCTCCATCCCCTCCCCCCAAATCGTCACCTGGTAATTTAATACAGCCACTGCTTTAATCCCGTCACTTTGATACGGAACAATTATTACCACCATATGCAATGTAAGACATCTTCAGAAGTATCTGCAAGGAAGTTATGAGAGAAGAGAATAGATTTTGCAGTTTCTTCCCAGTTTAAAGACTGGATGTGGCTATAGAACAAGGAAAGATGCCTCAGAGTAGCTGTCAAATGACTAGTTTATCAATTATATAGCTTTATGGCTCGTCTCTCATCGGCGACACACACACACACACACACACAGGGCAGAGAAGCAGGTGGTAGTACACTGTGATTATTACCATTAGACTACACCACACCACACCACACACGACGGTATCCTTCGTGCTCCGACCAGTACCTTCGAACCTCGTCAAACCCTGCCCCGCCCTGCCACTGCTGAGATAAGAATTGCCCGTCAATCCCCGTCAATATTTAGCGTAATTTACAGGGCTTTCCAGGTGTATAGGTATTTCTGGACTTAGGAGTGTAGGAGGAAGAGGAGGAGGAGAAGGAGATGGAGGAGAGAAGGGTAGTGCAGGGGGGGAAGACAGAGGAGAAGGAACGGAGGAGAATATGTTAAGGTATTCTAAGAATTTCCCGTCTCTCTTCGTTAATATTCAGCGTAATTTATAGGATTTTCCAGGTGTTTTCTGGTGTTTTCTAGGAGAGAGAAGTGGTGGTGTTAGTGGGGGAGAGAGGGAGTACCAAGGGGAGGGAAGAGGAGGAGGAGGTACTACGGAGAGGAGAAAAAAAGCACTTCGGCTCCATACAATTAATTTTTTTCTTTGTTATGAATGGAAGTAGCATTGTTTTGATGTTTAATTTAATAGTAGTAAAGCACAACAAGTAATCATCTATACTAACATTTAGTCTAGCTGTGTTTTTGTTTCCGGAAAATAACAAATTCGTCACTTTATTTATTTTTTCACTTTTCTAAATTAGCAGGCCTACGATTGTTTTGGTATTTTATTCAAGATTTAAAATATAAGAAACATATTTCAAGTAATAATACTCAATAATATCTAGTCTAGCAACTCGTATTTTCAAATTTTAGACAATTTAGAGAGAGAGAGAGAGAGAGAGAGAGAGAGAGAGAGAGAGAGAGAGAGAGAGAGAGAGAGAGAGAGAGAGAGAGAAGGGTGGAAACTAGGAAAAAAGAAAAAAAAAAAAAGAGAAGGAAAAGAATAGTTCAATTAATGTGGTATCATCAACTCGAAGAGGCGGCGGAGGAGGCGGAGGAAGAGGAAAAGGAAGAGGCGGAGGCGGAAGAGGAAGAGGAGGAGGATGAGAAGGAGTAGAAGAAGGATGCGGAGGCGGTAAAAAGAGAACGGAATCTGTAACGATAAAAATGTGCTGCTTTAATAAACTAGAAACGTTAACAGAGTAACTAACATTTTCCTTCTGTATCTACTGCTCTCATTTAAATAATTAACCGAATACTAAATAAAATCTGAACAGTGAGTGCTTCACCCCCTGACCTAATTGGCAGAAATATGCTTTGGTGTCATGCGTTTATAATGAAACCAATTATAGGAAGAAATTTAGGGTAAACTTTGCTAAAACTTACAGGCTTTGATAGCGAGACAAGATGTCATGATAGATATCTCGCCCACTCATCCTTTCGTGAAGTTGATGTGAAATTCAACTATGAATTAAGAATAATAACCCATCTAACCATCAGTTCTATCGTTTTGCTTGTCATACACACACACACACACACACACCTGTAGTTGTGGGAAGACGAGGAGCTGCGGAGGAGAGCAGGAAAAATTAATTTTGGGTGGGAAAAAAATAATTTTAGTTTCTTCCCAGTTTAATTATTAAATAAGGCTCTAGAAGAAGTACAAATATCGCAGAGTTATATGTAATTAGGTAAAGGTTTACCAGATGGCATTGAAAGGGTTAAACATTTATACAGCTTTGTGACTAGTCTTTGATCGGCGACACACACACACACACACACACACAGATCAGTGAAGTAAGCAGGAGTGTATTGTTATTACCACCACTCCACACCACCGTACCACCACACATCACGGTATAGGATGGCAGAGGATGGGTAGTTGTGGTTGAATGGTAGTTGTGGTTGAATAAGTAAATGAATGGTTTGGTGAGCAATATAATTATTGTGTGGGGAGAGAAACCAGCATCGTCAGACGTCTCTTACTGCAACACCACAACAACAGCTGAAGAAAGGGAACAACACACTCGTAAAGCGGCGCCCCAAGTACTGCCATTCGCCTGGTGATCAGCGGGTGGTAATCACAGCGTGTCATCGCGAGGCATTACGTGGCGGTGATAACGTTTATGGCGGTGGGAGAGGAGAGGAGAGCCCTGCAACTTGATTAGGAGAGAGAGAGAGAGAGAGAGAGAGAGAGAGAGAGAGAGAGAGAGAGAAAGAGAGAGAGAGGTGAAGTAAATTTTTCTGCTTACATTCCAGGTTATTGGTCCTCGTATCCTGATATCGGTGGCTTTGTTCGGCAGGTGTCCTTAAAAATTGATCTGGGATGGCCTGCCTTGTGTAATGGAGGCTTAGAAGGAAACTGCGAATCTTTTCCTGCCGGCAAGGTGAGCATTGTGTGTGTGTGTGTGTGTGTGTTGGAAAGGCGCGAGGTTGAAGGGTACGCGGCTGGTTGTGAGTGAGTGTTTGTGAATGAAACCTTTTTTTAGTATTTTGTGTCTCGTCGCGTTCCTTTGGGTTTGTGCCTGGTGTTCTTTGATGGCCTGAGAGAGACGTAGGTTCCAGGAAGCCCTAGTGTGTGTGTGTGTGTGTGTGTGTGTGTGGTTCGCCTCGAGCATATGCATGACCCGGTTTTTCCTATGGCGCTTTATTGAGTACATGGTAGCGTTTTCTCTCTCTCTCTCTCTCTCTCTCTCTCTCTCTCTCTCTCTCTCTCTCTCTCTCTCTCTCTCTTTTCGTGTGTCCCTGCACTTTCACGTTTATCACCCAACGCTACCAATGTGTGAATCGCCTGCTGTGAACTGTCCCGCCTGATTCTACTCTTAACCGAGACATCCCAGACAGTACGAACAAGCGGGAGGGTGATGGAGAGACTGGGGGGATTTGTTTCGGATACGTGTCGAAGCAGAAGTTCACAAAAGGCAATTCACACACTGGCAACGCTGAGTGACGAGCGTGGAGGTGGAGGGAACTGTACCTAGGTTATAAAATAGCCACATCTCTCTCTCCTCTCTCAAAATTGACAGAATAAAAAAAAAAATAAAATATTAGCTTAAAACAGGTCAGCCTAGTGTCAGGTCTGTCGGTCAAGAAGAGGCTGACCTCTCACTTTTCTCCCTTTCATCTAGTCACGAGGAGCAATGGCGTGCAGGCAGAATTAGAATGCGTGTCCAGCCATCGCGTGAACATAAGGCAGAAGCTGACAGGCTGTAGGAGGAAAGGGTGTGACAATCGTGATGAATGAAAGGCTATGTTTTGGGGCCGACTTCTGCACCGTGTGTGTGTGTGTATGTGTTTATGTATGTGTGTGTGTCGTTCCGTCAGTGAAACAGCCTCGCTGCAGGGTTCCTGATGCCCGGTAGAGGCAAGCCGGCGCGACGTGACGCGTCCCGCCGCCGTTTGCGTACGCCCTGCGGCCACAAAGTGCACCAGGAAATACAAGTAGCGAGTGGCCCTTGACCGGCGGCGGCTCCGCCATTATATATGCAGCATGCATATTCCTCGGCCGCTCCCGTCATTAGTTCCCTCTCGTGCTCAGTCTCGTCTGAGCCTCGCTCCCTCCCTTGCCGTGCATGATCGCTGCCGCGGCTCACGCGACGCCAGCGCCTGACTGACGGGAGAAATACGCGTGAGTCATGCTGCATATTAAGAGACTTGGAGGAAAGGAACAGACTCATAACAAAACCTACGAAAGATTGTCCCGGCCTCCCCAGCCTCGCAGACCAACAAGTGTCTGCCGGTGCCTTCTGACTCTCGCCCAAATGAAGCTTGAGCGACCCGTCAGGGCCACGCCAGTCCCGCGTCCCTTGGGACAGGAGAGAGAGAGAGAGAGAGAGAGAGAGAGAGAGAGAGAGAGAGAGAGAGAGAATTTTGTATGGAAGAACGAGTGGATGGATGGATGGAGTAAATATAGGGAGGGGAGGAGGGGGAGTGGTGGGCGTGAACAGGGGATTGTGGGTCATTGTAAACTGGAATGTGGTGGTTGTGTTTGTCCGTCTGTTTGTTTGTCTGTCTGTTTGTGTATGTGTGTGTTGGGTATGTAGTGAATCAATTTTTTTTTTACTATCATGTATATATCTGTATGTAAATGTATGCGTTCATGTTTATTCTTACCTTATTGCTGTTGTTTTGGCGGTGTTACTTTAATGATAGTAGTAGTAGTAGTAGTAGTAGTAGTAGTAGTAGTAGTAGTAGTAGTAGAGGAAGAGGAGAAGGAGAAAAAGGAGGAGGAGGAGGAGGAGGAGGAGGAGGAGAATGAGGAGCAGGAGTGATAGCAGTAGCAGTAGTAGTACTAGTAGTAAAAGTACATAGATGCAGGAGGAAGAGGAGGAGGAGGAGGAGGAGAAGCAGGAGTGGTTCTTGTGGTTATTGTTGTTGTGTATATATATATATATATATATATATATATATATATATATATATATATATATATATATATATATATATATATATATATATATATATATATATATATATATATATATATATATATATATAATACATATATATATATAATATATATATATATATATATATATATATATATATATATATATATATATATATATATATATATATATATATATATATATATATATATATATATATATATATATATATATATATATATATTTCAACAGGTGTAGGTTTTCCCAGCTCCCCTTTTTTTCATTTATTTCGTTTCTTCCATGTATGTAAAACGATACGGTTATTCTTGCATTCATGTTTCCCTTGCTGCGGTCGACTGCCTGAGAGAGAGAGAGAGAGAGAGAGAGAGAGAGAGAGAGAGAGAGAGAGAGAGAGAGAGAGAGAGAGAGAGAGAGAGAGAGAGAGGAAATGAAAATAATGGGAAAAGTGAGAAAGAAGAACTGAAAATAACATCGAAGGAAAATGACTCGGAAAAATAGAGGATGTGTTTTGTGGTGACAACAGAGCACGGAAAGAGACGCTGCAAGACAAACTAAACCATTATTCTGCCTTCCCTAACTGCCATTCGATGAAAGCAGTAGCAGCACCAACACCACGACCAGCACCAGCAGAGTGCAGGCAAGAGAAGAGGGCGAAGCGAACCAGGTATTCTTAAGAGAAGCTTCCCCAACATCACACAGATCACTAAACACAGCAAAGTATCCGTTTATTTGGCTCAGTTTGGTCTTGTGTTATATACGAGCACGTCCGTCTCATTTTCGCTCCTCGAGGAAGGCGTAAGAGCAGTAAGGCCCTTCATTCTCGGCTGGAGGCGCTTTACGGCCGCTAAAGTCATTCCCACTGTATTCACTGGACGTCCGCGCAGTAACCTGCCCATCAACAGCACCTTGATTCCTCGCCAAGATAGATTTTCCTTAGCGCAGCCAAGATAAGTGTGTGGTGGTGGTGGTAGTGGCTTTACTTCATCTCTCTTTTCAAGTTTCGCTGAAGTGAGTAATATTTTATTGCTCCCTAACACTATTTCCGCCCCAAAACTCACAGTTCTCACATTTGTTGTCTTCCTTCAGAATGCATTGAACCTTTCGCATAGCATAATTTTTCCTAATATCTGTTTCCGTTTCCAACGCTCAAGGTACTTTAATTCGCATCACTGACATAACGAAACACCGTCTTTTAACCCTTATGAGATCTCAATGATCTTCCTTACTCTCACTAATTCACTCGGTATTAGAAATATTAAAAAAAAGAAAGAAGCAATAGTCTAAAACAACGTGTTCCCGAAAAGTTCTGCCTCCGCGTCTGTTACTTACGGGCTTTGCTATGGCTGAACCAGCAGCAAGTGTCCCTGTGCTTCGACGGCAATGAAAGCAAAGGAGTTGGAAATCAAAGTACATTTTTCAGCAGGCAGGCTTGGGCTAATGTTCGGGAGGCAGTGGTGCGCGGGAACGGCCGCCGTCAGGAGAGTAACAACGTCGCTGCCTCGTAAGACAATGGCGCCATTAAATTCGATTATACATTTCTGTGAGTAGCACAAACTCAGTTCCGGAAATACAGTTAGAAGGTGGTGGAAATACAATTAGAAAAACTTACGAAAAAAAACAAAACAGCTGCAGCGGGTTGCCATGGTTACTCACAAAATTAAACTTGTGTCGCGCGTTTTGTGGCGTTTTGTGGCGTGAGCAGATATACGTCAAGCTGCAGCGTGAGTGGCGTTATCAAGAGCCGTGAGACCAACCCGCACTAGAGTTTTCACCTGCCAATCCCTGCTGTGGCTGACATGTGAGGGAGGACGCAGGACATGGAGAAAAAAAAAAAATTGCATTGTGATCACCGACGCCCTCGTGTTAGATCGCTGTGACGGGAACACTCCGGCACAGGAAGGCAGTGTGTGAGTACAGCTGAACAAGTGACTGCCTTGCCGCCAGCCTTGGTACACTGATCTGCGCCGCCCTCACGGGAACTCACCCTTTAAGGGGATCCGTCCCTGTGCACAATTGTGGCTGGGTGACCATTCTGGATATCGAAAAGACGCGACTATTCCATAAAATACGCCTCGACCAGATTAGAAAGCAATAAAAACAAGGGTGAAGGCGCGTGGGGCAAAAGGTTAGACCCTCCGCTGACGCAGCACTTTCCCTCTGATCCGCCGCTAATGCAACACTCTCCCTCTTTAATGAAGAGAGACGCGCCCCTCGCGTGAAGAAGACTCCCTGAAATAACGTGAGTGTGCAGCGCAGCACGTGAGGCAAAGGTGATGGTGCTCCAAGGGGTGACACACACACACACACACACACACACACACACACACTAACAAACCTGCTTTGAGTGCGAGGAGAAGGCCGGGCCGGAATTGATCCACACGTAAAACTGGCGCGTTATTTACCTTCTCTGAGTGAACGACCCGCAGGGAGAGACGGAGGTGTGCAAAGCGGGACGGGAGGAGGAAAAGGGAGGCAAACCTGCTCTTTCTCTATCCCGATCGACATATTCACCACGGGATAAGGGTATTTTTTTTTCTGAGAGATAATTATTTCCAAAGCGCAGCGCGACTTTTTCCTGCAGTTAGTTCAAAAGAAGGATGGTCTGTGGCGCCGTGCTTTGCAGGGAAACACAAGAAGCGTGCCAGCGGCCTTGAGGGAGCCGCGGCGTCCCCGTGGTGGAAAGCAAAGCGGGAATT
>NC_087171.1:22270766-22308266 GCF_035594125.1 Scylla paramamosain | reverse complement strand
GAAAAGAAGCACAACAGATTCAGAAGAGAATTGTAAGGATACACAGAAGGAGGGAAGGGTCCGTCCTTCATGCCTCTCTCTCCTCTCTCCTTTGTGGCGTCTCCCTCCCTCTCCCCAAAACTGCCGCTGCTCCCGCACTCTTAGTCTCCACTGGGCAGTACGGGCGACCCTTGTTTGGTGAACTTTATAGGTGGAAAAAACCTTAAAGTTACCGCGTGAGGAATGTGCGAGGCGGAGCGGAACAACAAGAGGCGGTGCAGGTTGGGGACAATGTGAGGAAAGGTTGGGTGTGGTGGTGGTGGTGGTGGTGGTGGAGGGTCACTATGTGTGTGTGTGTGTGTGTGTGTGTGTGTGTGTGTGTGTGTGTGTGTGTGTGTGTGTGTGTGTGTTGCTTCCATCATTTGACGCCTTTGCTCAGCCTGCAGTATAAGCTGACTCAGTCTCAGCACAAGCGGTTTTCCTGCCACGTCTTATACATCATTTGGTGCGGCTTTCCCGTGCACTGTTGTTTTACTGTTAATATTGGAATCACTAACACTCACGCCGTAACATTCAATGTATTAAAACTGAACCAAAACAGCACAAGGTAGCAAGGCACACCGCATAACAAATCATCGTTTTTACTTCCAGAAACCTTGTATACTAAAACAGTAATGCTAAAGCAGAGCGTAAGCACCGTCACAAACTTTCGCCGCGCCGCTCTTCCTTAACGATGCTCAGCTGCCTGTGTTTTTTTCTACTTGCCGCCTCTTCTTTCCCTTCCCACACGCGATTACCCTTCACACCAGCATCGCTTCCTCTTCACAAAATATAAAGGACAAATCCTCCTTCCTTCCCTCCTCCCCGCACGCCCTCCACCCTCCCCTCTCTCCGCCAAGTGTCTCCCTGGGTGCAGTCCTCGCTGCGCCTCATTTCCGCCTTACCGCAAGACGTCTCCCTCAGCGGGACGGGGATCGCCGCCCCGAACAAACACCCACGCAGTTCTCATTACTGGCAAGGTGCGAGGGAGCTTTTTGTGGTGGCGCGCAAGACCCCGCTGGTGGTTTAGTCTGTGCCTCCCTACTGCTGCTGCTGCTGCTGCTGCTGCTGCTGCTGACTGCAGGAGGGTGATAACTTAGCGTGACATGAGCGCACAGCCATTGGCGCGTGTCTAATGGCTGAAATGTATCACCGCCTCGATATCAGAGCGGCCTGACATGTGGCTCTCGGGAGGCACGCTGACCCCTGCATGAGCCAGGGCCCAGCACTCTCTCTCTCTCTCTCTCTCTCTCTCTCTCTCTCTCTCTCTCTCTCTCTCTCTCTCGCAGACAGACACGGATTAATGAATATGCAATAATGTGTTTTTAATGGAGGTGCAGCAAGGGAGGGGCGGTGAGTGGCGCCATTACCCGATGTGAGGACGCGGCGGCAGCAACACACGCCACGCCCCGAGACAACTCAAGTTTCTCACTGCGCGTCCAGCTCCTGATGCTCCTGCCACTAGCACTACCACCACCACCATTACATCTTAAGGGGAGGGAGGGTGAAGGTGAAAGGAAGGGAGAGAGAGGGGAAATAATACGTTCTTGACGGGGAATTTATACTCGGTGCCGCGGTAACAAAGGGAAGGGTGTTTGAGTTGGGCGGAGCGTGGTATGGAAGAAGAGGAGGAAAGGAAAGGCAGCGTGTGGTGAAGCTCTGCGGGAGGTTATTGCACATTTTCCCCCCGGTACTCATGAACAGAACACCGCCTACTACTTCTCCTCTCGCCTGTCTGTTGTTTTCTTTTTTTTTTTTTCTAAATATATAATGTAGAAAAAAAAAATGTTAAACGAAGTGAGGTTTTGCATCCCATTCTGTGTGATTGAATTAGTTTGTTAGTTTTACGTCAGGTCGTCCACGGCGGTCGTCTGCTGTGATAATAAGCAGTAAAGGGAGCAGGAGAGAGGACGATGGCCCGGGGCTAACATGAACTGAGAAAGTAAAAAAAAAAAAAAAGATTTAAAAAGATAAAATAAAAAAAATAAAAAAAAGTGGGCGGGTCGAACGAGAGCTTAACTCTCTCTCTCTCTCTCTCTCTCTCTCTCTCTCTCTCTCTCTCTCTCTCTCTCTCTCTCTCTCTCTCTCTCTCTCTCTCTCTCTCTCTCTCTCTCTCACATACAGTTGAGCGCGACAGACAGACACATGCACACACAAGAGAGATTCTGAGGCAGTAAGAATGCTCGCAACGCGGAAACACTGAGCGATTCACGACACGTATCAGCGGTGTGTTTGCTTATTCAGGACGTCTTCCGGCTCTTGGTGGCGCGACGAAACGATCCTCTTTCCTTACTAATACTCTTCAGCTCCACAAGGGGTACTACTGCAAATAAAAGAAGTGAAATTATTTATATCTGCAGGCAGGGTCTTCACCACCAAGATTCACCACCAGCAACAGTCTCGTCGCCCCGCCAGAGAGTAGGAACGGAAACTTTTCATTGTTGTTATTTCACTATTGCAAATTGCTTTACGATATTTCCTGGAAAGCGGAGTTCTACGTTTGCTTCTCTCTCTCTCTCTCTCTCTCTCTCTCTCTCTCTCTCTCTCTCTCTCTCTCTCTCTCTCTCTCTCTCTCTCTCTCTCTCTCTCTCTCTCTCTCTCTCTCTCTCTTGACATGACAATAGCGATCCAACACTACTAATGTCTTCACCAATACTAACACTCATTCAGCCTAAAAGAACAGAGCAGATACTCAGCTATTTTTAAATGACGATACTGCCGATGCCAGTGCCGGCCCATAATACCATACACATAGGCAGAACTGTAATACTAGGCCTTCCTGCAATGTATGTCCCCTTCCCTCCTGCCCCTTGCCTCTCTGGTGACGCGACGCTCATCCCACTCCCCATCAGGCCATCAGGTGCACCGTGGCTTTCAGTATTTTGCACGCTATATCTGGAAAGAAATTTTGAGTCGTGATCTTTGAAAGGTGACTGGCATTCTGACGGTGTAAAAACCAGCACATGAAAAAGGGAGCCACTGAAGCTGCTGTCTACGAGTATTAAAGTGATTCCTTTGAAGTCCGTAACTTGCTCAGCTTCGCCTTAATCAGTGTCTATTTTTCCAGTCGTCTAATTTTTCTCCTCGCAAGTTAAAAATAATCGTTGTACAGTTTAGAAATATCCAGCGTCTTTACTTCCTGTGCAGTGTTCCCGTGCTATCATCTTTTCTCTAAAGGAAACAAATTGGAACGTTTCATTAGCATCTCATTACGTTTTATTTAATTTTGCGACACTTGGTTGTATTCTCTCAAGTACGAGTAATTCAGTATTCCTTGTAGACGAAGGACGAAAACTGCGTCGTTTATTTTGTGATTGTGTTTGTCGAGGAGGTTGCAAACTGATGGAATTATTCCGGAGGGACACATTCAGAGCTCCTCAATGTGGACCGAAGCATCATATCACCTTTCTTGCTCGCAGATGTGCAAAGTTCCTTTCATTTTGTGACGCAGTATTCACAGTGAAAGAGAAACAACAAAGAAGAAGCATCGACAGAAATGAGAAAAAGAAGGCTAAGGAGAAAAGAACAAGAACAAGAACAGTAATATTAAAAGAGACGAAAGAATGCGCAAAAGGGAAGGAAAAAGAGGAAGAAGAAAAGTTTCAACTCGTTCTCATTCATTTCTTCCATTAGCTGCTTATGATTTATAAAAGGAAGGTGGGGACGATCATGTGAAGGGAGACGTTTTAGGATAGTTCCAGGAGAAGAACAAAGGTGGGTTGAGGGGATCATAACGACGCGTTAAACAAGGAAGACACATGGTTGGTGAACAGGCGGGAACAACTGCGTAAAGTTCCCAGCCCTTTAACACGCTCCGTCTCTAATCAGCTGGTCGACTTCTCTCTATCAGGTAACAGAGTGAAGGGCAAGGGAATAAAATGTCCCACGTGCGATGTTTTTATCGCCGAGGTTCGTCCCAGTATTTATTAAGCCGTCATTATCTTCATTCCAAAATGCGACGCAGTCTATTTCATGCACAGATTCCTCGCAGGATTTCAATAGGTTTAATATATTCACGTTAACTTTCCTTCGCCTAATTGGTTCCTGGTCTATTTTACGCCAAGACATCAGCTGCTCCCTCGGTCACGCACACTCGCTTCTTTCCCTCGCCGGGTTCGCTGCAGGAGGCAATTCCCTCAGCACACGCTGCCGCGGCGCCGCGTCTCTTGTGCTGCAGACGAATCTTTGCTCAGGAAATTCCCATAAATGTTAGCGCAGCGGAAATTGGTTTTAAGTTCATCCCGCGTCGCGATGAACAAATTGGCGCCACTGGGACGCGCGAGACAGCGGGAAAGAGGAGCGTCGTGCGGAACGAAGAGTTATTGAAAAACAAGTAATTTCCGAACCAAACCGCTCGTCTCCCGGGAGTGAGGGGGACGCCAGCATTCTCCTTCATCAAGACTCGCCGTGTGCTGAGTCACGCACGCTACTGTTCATGTTCTGTTGAGGCGTGTGTTCAGAGTGTTCAGTGTGCTCAGCGTGGAGTGACTGCCTGTCCCTGTCCGCCATGTCTTACAGCACACACACGTCCCTTCCTCCTCCAGGCTGCCTCCCTCGTTCAGGATGAGCCGGGGCGCCAAGGTGACCTTACCCTCACCCGGCCCGTTACGTTTCCACGGCAGTTAACAGCTTGGCAATGACTCCCCTTGTGGCAATTATTTAAGTTCTATATTCGATACTTCGCATTCCGGAAAATGTTGCACGACTTTGGCTGCAAGTGTGACTGCAGACAATACAACCCGATTCTCTCTCTCTCTCTCTCTCTCTCTCTCTCTCTCTCTCTCTCTCTCTCTCTCTCTCTCTCTCTCTCTCTCTCTCTCTCTCTCTCTCTCTCTCTCTCTCTCTCTCTCTCTCTCTCTAATACGTGTATATGCGGTACACATGCATATATCCCCACCCGCGCCCAGCTTCCTCACCTCCCTCCCTCCCCACCCAGGGCAGGTAAATAATTGTGTAAACAGATAAATTAGAAGTTAATAAGCCACGCTAGGCAATATTTGTCCTGATTTTCCCCCTCCCCACTTCCACCCACCAGGCTGAGCACACTCCTGTTCTCTCTCTCTCTCTCTCTCTCTCTCTCTCTCTCTCTCTCTCTCTCTCTCTCTCTCTCTCTCTCTCTCTCTCTCTCTCTCTCTCTCTCTCTCTCTCTCTAGCATTTCTACGTTCTCATGTCCTCATGTTACACAAGTTATTCAAGAGTGGCAATTACTAATTCACCAGCACGACCTGTCAGTACACCGAGCACACGCTTCCCGGAAAATGCTGCAAATCCTTCCCCATGATACTACGTGTTTATGAAAAGCAATGCATCTCATCAGCAGCAGCCCTTTGATATCACATTCATGGGCTGGGTTTGCATTAACTGCTTCTTCCGGCCAGACTGTTCCCCATTCCATCTCTAACTCAGATAGTTTAATTATCACATTATTGGTTTGCTGGTACTTCATTTCTGGTTCATGTTTCTACACTATCTTCATCGAGTAGCTTTCATGACACGTTGAAATGCTGACATTGCCAAATGTAAATATTTTTATTATCTCTCTCTCTCTCTCTCTCTCTCTCTCTCTCTCTCTCTCTCTCTCTCTCTCTCTCTCTCTCTCTCTCTCTCTCTCTCTCTCTCTCTCTCTCTCCTTATTTTTTATCTATTCCTTTTTTTTATTAAGGAAACTGCTTCATCATATCTACTTCCTTTCCTTTAACGGGATTATCTCATTTTTCCCTCGTAGTGTAGTTATTTTCGTCATAATCGCGCATATAATAAGAACCAAGTCTGTATATTATAGTTTGTTTAAGAGTTGCCATGCTTCAGTGGTTCCCTCACGAGCTGCCTAATGAGGTGGAAGTGATCAGCGGCTGAGTCTCCGCTTTTCTGCACACCTTGCCGCACGAGTTCCTCTGGGCACCACTTACTTTAATACTGGTGAAAGTGTGGGAAACTGTTGCAAATAAAACCAACTCGAATGCACTAGTTTTTAAATGCTTCCCGTGTCAGTATGGCAGTGACATTTTTCAGGCTGCTTCTGGAAAAATAAATGCAGATATTTTACGTGGAATTTTAGTCCAATATTTCCTGCTTTGTTGATTTGGCTAAGTGCTGAGACCAGGGCGGCCTTTGCTACCCCTAAGTGGAGGTTCGGCTTGTGCTATGTCTTCCTCAGACCTCATATCTTTTTATTGTTCATATTGCTTTGTACAAGATTTTTAATGATATTCTGTTCAACTTACACTTGTGGTTCGTTACAGCTTATGAATGACATATTTTGAAAGAAACGCGTTGTTGTTGTTTTTTTTTTTTTTTGTCAAGCCTTGTCTTCTGTTCGTCGTATTCACATTTCATTTGTGCGTCCCTTCCGCAGCTCATGCAAGCATTAAGAAATGAATTTATTTCTCTCTTGCTCTGATCTCTTTTAACTACTAACTGTGAAGTCTCGCTCCGGTCACTTATGTAAACCTACGGGTGCATCCACACACACACACACACACACACACACACACACACACACACACACACACACATTTCATTCTCATTAGTCGGGTTGCATTAGGAGGATTAAAAGCCGACGTAGTGGACGAAGCGCGAGAGAGAGAGAGAGAGATGGAGTGTGAGATACGACAAGGGAGGGAGGGAGGGAATGAAGCACCGCCAATACTTGATTAATTACGCTTCACTTTCACAGTTTTGATATCAAAGTTTGTCCTTATTTTTTTGCCGTGTTTTGCCATCCCGCGGAGCCTAGGTGAGGATTAAAGGACTGGCAGCCTTCAAGTATTCCATTTGACTGTCGGCTACATTCACACAAGCGTCTGTTTGCGAATGTGTGCGTTATCTTTGTTGTGTGTACGTACTCGTATGTTCACAATGCAACTCTTTGATCGTGTTAAAATGTGTGTGTGTGTGTGTGTGTGTGTGTGTGTGTGTGTGTGTGTGTGTGTGTGTGTGGCTCAGCAGTCAGGGCAGGGAAGGGAGGGATGTATTGTCTCAAAGTTCACTTCCGCCTCACGGGGCTCGCTGCCTCCACCCCTCTAGCACTCACCTGCCCTTCACTCACACCGCCGCCTCCCGTCACCTCCTGTCCTCTCCCCTACACCTTCTGCTACAACACTGTAACTCCCTTTTCGCACCGACGCTGCCTCCCTCTCCCTTTGTCTCCATTCAATGTTATTCTACCCTTTTGTTTCCAGCACAGATTGCATTTCTTCCTTTGCATACACCTCTGCACTTTCTGTTCATTTTAAGAAACCATCAGAAAACAGTAGCATTCTTATTGTAAAACAGTCCCAAGCATTGTCGCTGAAAGACACGAAAGGACACGAAAGTTGAAGGGACGCAGGAAGACAGAGTAAGGAAGTCTTTTTCGGAGTTTGGGCCAAAGGAAATAAAGGCGTGAAGATGCTGGTCAGCTTCTGGGTGGCGGAGATGGAACACAGAAACGTGAGGATGAGTGGCCAGGCTTGCGGTGAGAGAGAGAGAGAGAGAGAGAGAGAGAGAGAGAGAGAGAGAGAGAGAGAGAGAGAGAGAGAGAGAGAGAGAGAGAGACTTCGCGTGGCTGGCTGGCTGGTTGTGTGATCCATTGAAGGTGCAGGCAGGTCTGGTGCTGAAGTTGTTACGCTTATATTAGTTTACAGCAGAGCCTGTGACGTACGAATTACTATGGGCTCGCGGAATATCAAAGCTTTTCCACTCGAATCAAGGTCTTAATGAAGGCAATGAAACACTTCCCGGCCGTCAAGGGAAGCCAAATAGACCACAGCCACCACCCACGGATGCCGGAGCGTGACGTGAGTGGAAAGGGTAACTAATTAATGGTTTACCTTGACGTTCAGGAGCACAGGCGATGGCACGGTTACTTGAAAAATGAAAGAATCATCAGTACGTTTACTGAATTCTGTCTGCGTATAACGCTACTGTAATTTTTTCTTTGTATACACCCAAAGTGCGAACCAAGAGTGTGGAGTTGGTGCCAAGACAGATTTGAGGTAAATATCTGTTGAATAAACAATGCTTTGGAATAATATTAAGAGTACAAACTATTGAAAACATGAATAAAGATTATGTAACATTTGCTCACTATCGTCTTTAAAAATAATAATAAAGATTTTTAAAAACTTCTCTCTCTCTCGTCACATAGAATCGCCATTTCCTATTTCAGTGGAGAGCCTTCCAGCTGAAATACACCTCGACTTCACGGCACCTTTTTCCCCTCGCTTCCCGAAAGGCTGGCTGGTTGTCTTGCATCTCTCCGACACTCCAATCCACGACTCAGCCTCCACTCACCCGTGAACCCCCGACGCACCACCACCACTACGATCACCACCACCACCACAGCCCGCCCCTCACCACCCCTTCAGGAGATTGGCTTCTGGGGGCCAACTACACTGTCCCTAACTCCTCCCTGTGGGTTAGGGTTGGTTTGTTGGTTTGTTCTGATGCTTTTTTTTTTTTGTTACTTTGTGTTGTGGGTTTTATCGTATGTGTGTCTTTTGCTGTTTTTTTTATTTATTTACTCTCTCTCTCTCTCTCTCTCTCTCTCTCTCTCTCTCTCTCTCTCTCTCTCTCTCTCTCTGTCTCCCTTGCCCTGTAGAGAGAGAGAGAGAGAGAGAGAGAGAGAGAGAGAGAGAGAGAGAGAGAGAGAGAGAGAGAGAGAGAGAGAGAGAGAGAGAGAGAGAGAGATAGACGTAAAGATAGACACAGCGGGAGGGAGAGAGAGAAAGCAAACAAAAAAGAAAAAAGGATTAAAAAAAAGTTTCAAGCCCTACAGTGTAAACAAGGCGGCGCACGAGGCTCGGGCTGGCGTGAAGAGGCGGCGTGCTAAATGGTATATATTCTGACATTAGTTTTGCCTATGTGTTTCTGTCTCACTAGGTGGTTAATGGCACGCCGGTACTGTGAACGGGAGTGGGGGAGAGAGGAGGGGTTGAGGAAGGAGGGGATAGATGGGATGAGAGGTGAGAGGGAGAGTCAATAGAAGGAGAGAAAGCGAGAGGGTCATTAGTTGCATTCCATTAAGAGCGTCATTCATAATTACTGGGATATTTTGACTAATCAAGGGATACGTGCATTATATTCTCCAGTGCCTGCTTGCTGAACAATGATAACTCACTACTAATTATATTCAGAGATGCAAGAGTGTTTACGAATGATGTTAATCCACATTCGCCTGACCTCAGCACGCACAAGGCAGGCAAAGTGAGGAGAAGAGGAGAAAATGTAATACAATAATAATAATAATAATAATAATAATAATAATAATAATAATAATAATAATAATAATAATAATAACAACAACAACAACAACAACCAGCCCAAACAATGACTCACACAGCACTGCTAGAGAAAAGGAATCAATACCCCCCAAAAAACCATTTGCTCGTAGAGAGAGAGAGAGAGAGAGAGAGAGAGAGAGAGAGAGAGAGAGAGAGAGAGAGAGAGAGAGGGGGGGGGGGAGGGAGAGAGTAGGGAAGAGTGAAGCCGGGAGTGACACACGGGCGAGTCACTCACTACGCTCTACAGTCTACACAATCATTAATTTTTTTTTTCATTCGCAATCGTTAGGACAAAGGAAATAGCCTTGTACAGGTTATAACTAGCTCTCTGCTTGGTATATGTCAGGAAATATAATCAAATACTAAGTTAATCATATACACGAACATTCTCTGGATGACTCTGGCAACAAGCAGTGAGAAATCCTTTTCTAACCATAATAAACAAATCCCACGCTGCTCTCAAAGGCTAGCTGATGGGAGAACACCACACACACACACACACACACACACACACACACACACACACGCTACACTACTATCATCACTACGGCCATAACCACAATAACCATTACCACCACCACCACGACTTATCACTAACCAACACTACCACCACCACCACAATTACCACCACAACCACAATCACCATCACCACCATTATACATACAGCTTTGTGACTCGTCTCTGATCGGCGCCACACACACACACACACACAGGACAGTGAAGCGGTTGGGAGTGCATTGTTACCGCCACACTACCACACCACACAACACCACCGCACCACCACAACACCACCGTGCCATAGTATCCTTGACACCCCGTCCCACCCCGCCCTGCCGCGGCTAAAGCAAGAATTTCCCGTCTCTCGCCGTCAATATTTAGGATAATTACGAGGCGAGATTGAAGCTGTTAAATTTACATTCTTCAGAGAGACGTACGTTAAGAGGGGACCTGATAGAAGTCTTTAAGTGGTATAAGGGTTATAACAAGGGAGATGTAAGCAAAGTTCTTAGGATCAGCAACCAGGATAGAACAAGAAGTAACGGGTTCAAGCTTGAAAAATTTAGGTTTAGGAAGGAGGTAGGAAGAAATTGGTTCCCAAATAGAATGGTAGATGAGTGGAACGGACTCAGTAATCATGTTGTTAGTGCTAAGACATTAGGGAGCTTTAAGAGAAGATTAGACGGGTTTATGGATGGGGATGATAGGTGGAAATAGGTAGGTATATTTCATACAGGGACTGCCACGTGCAAGTCTGGTCGCTTCTTGCAGCTTCCCTTATTTCTTATGTTCTTATGTACACTCTGCATCAATATGTATATACCGTCACTGGTTTCCTTTTTTTTCCACCTTTATTTTATTTTAGGTTTCCACACCCACGCTTCCCGCGGCGGCACAGACTGCGGCGCTGCAGGAATGAGGCCAGGGGCGGGGCGAGGCGGGGCTGTGTGGGTGAAAAAAAAAAAAAAAATGCACTCCATTCCTGCAAACATTCCCATACTTGTGTATTCCTGTGGGGGAAAGAAAGGGAAGCGCCGCATGGAGGAAAAGTCAGAGATGCTGGGAGAGTGTTTCGAGTATAAGAGAAGTAAAAATAGGAGAAAAGTAAAGGGCGTATGCGGGGCAGGAGGAAATAGGTGGGAAGAGAGGGAAGAGGTGAGAGAATAAGAAGAAAGAGTGTGCTTTTTTGAGGGGAAGGAAAGGAGGGAAGAGCAAGAGAAAGGAGGAAGGAAGTGTGAGAAGGGAAGGAAGAGGAAGGAGGGAGGACAGTGGAGTAGGATAGATGGATTTTGACAAACTCATTTTACAGAGAGAGAGAGAGAGAGAGAGAGAGAGAGAGAGAGAGAGAGAGAGAGAGAGAGAGAGAGAGAGAGAGAGAGAGAGAGAGAGAGTGGGTGCATACAATGAGAAAATTTCTTCTGCCAGTATATTTGTTTCATTCCAGCATATGTCCATCTCTCTCTCTCTCTCTCTCTCTCTCTCTCTCTCTCTCTCTCTCTATATATATATATATATATATATATATATATATATATATATATATATATATATATATATATATATATATATATATATATATATATATATATATATATATATATATATATATATATATATATATATATATATATATATATATATTCCCTCTTACGCCGCCTCCTGCTGCCTGATCAGCCTCGTGTGGGTGCCGCTCATACCCCTTCCTGTTCTCGTCACCTTTACTCTGCTCTCCACTATAATACTATTTTCCTCTTCCTCTCTCACAGCTTCCTCTCTTGCTATGTCCTTTTACCTTCCCTTATTTACTTCATCCTTGCCATCTCATATTCCTTCTTTTCCTCTTTCCTTTCTTCCTTCGCGGCTCATTTTTACGCAACATACATTTCTTGCCTCCCTGCTCACTACAAACCTGCTGACACTTTTACTCTTGTCACAGCACGGCGGCCTTTCCTTCCTGCTTTCCTGCGTGACTCCTTTTATGTTCTCTTCTATCCTTACTTTCACGTTCCTGTCTCTCCTTCCCTCTTTTACTTCCCTTTCCCTGCCTCGCCACGGTCGCCATCAACGCTCCTTTAAGGCTCTGCCGCGGGAAACCTTAGCCTTGCCATCTCCTTTTCGCCTCCGTCACTCTCAACATACTCCGCCTTCCTCTCTAAACACACTCAGCTCGCCTCTCACACTTGTGCATGTCGCCTTCGCTCATAACCGGCACTCCCTCACTCACTGTCTTCCTCACCTCACGCTAGTCCCTCTCTTCTTCCTCCTCCTCCTCCTCCTCCTCCTCCTCTTCTTCCTTCCCTACTGCTCATAAAAGTTGCCCTTCTTTCTTTACGACCCCTCGGACGAATCTTTTATTCCTGCAGCTTCATAACCACTTTCCGTCATATTCTCTCTCTCTCTCTCTCTCTCTCTCTCTCTCTCTCTCTCTCTCTCTCTCTCTCTCTCTCTCTCTCTCTCTCTCTCTCTCTCTTTTTTTCCTGACAGACACTCCAAGTTTCCTCTTTCCATTTCCAGCTGTGTCTCCAACATTTCCTATCTCCATCAAAAGTTCTTCCCTTTCTTCGTAGAATCTTTCAAGCTCACCAGAATTTCCGTAAAGTCTCTCGGGTTGGTTTCCCTGAACGCTTACCACCGCAAGACGAAAATGCGGATCTTCATTTTTTTTTTCCTCGGAAATTTCGGAGCCAAAGTTACACACTCCCAAAAACAAAGGTAAAGTTGTTTCCCAAAGTCCTTCTTTTTTCCCCTTTTCTTTCTGTCCCTTCCCTTTGACAGCGACACACACCCTCAACCTTCGCACACCGTTCATCACACCGCCAGAACCTTTGAATTAGTAATCACCACTATTGACAGAGTGAGGAGGAGGAATGGAACTGCGGCAGAACAGCAAAGGATAGAAGTCACAGAGGGGGATGCAAGGGACAGAAACAACTGGAGGAGACTCGAAAGAAGACTACTGACCTTCACAAGCCGCCCACCAAGCACCTTTGCTGCACTAACCTCACCATATTGTATCTACGCACTGCTAACCACGCCTGCACGGGTCTTTCCAATCTTCAGCACCCCTCCACGTATCCTCGAGTAGCTCACCGTACAAGATCCATCCAAAGAATCGAGCTCTTTACCCCCATTCTCCATCACAGGTTCCCAGGTCACCACGGGTATGCATTTACCAAGCAGCCTCCGCCGTCCTTTCCTGCCACGCCTGCCTTCATTATCTCCTGCAATGGAAGCTTCATGTTCTTGTTTTAACTTGAGACAATGTCATACTCGATGCAAACTGCTTCTCCTGCCTCTCTTACTCATCCTGCCTCCTCTTCTTCCCCCCACGGGCAGCCCGGCAGGGACGTGCACGCACCCAGCCTGACATCTGGCTATGAATACCACAAGACTTGCTTTGCATATTTCCCGTGACAGTGCAGGAAGGTCCGCCCCACATCCACGCCCCCCGGGATGGAGAGGCCCGCCCCATGCCCCCCGAGGATGGGAAGGCCCGCCCCACGCCCACCCCAGAGGAGGGAAACCTTATGTTTACGTTGTGTGAGTGATATTTTTGGACTGGACTTTTTTTTTTTTCTTACGCCCCGCTGCCTTAAAACGTTCACGAAGGATGGAAGGTTACATCGCACTGGCAACATAACGTGGGACAATTGGTGACCAGGCTGCTGTCAACACGCAGCCCCGGCTTGCTGCACATCCCCGCCTGATTGCTACACACATCCGGCACTCACGGTGACTGAGAGCACTTGTGGCTGCAGCGATCCGTGAGAAAACGACACCACAGAACACAAAGGTCAATCTGTTTTCCCTCGTTTGTGACCACCGAGCAAACATGTTCCGGATTTACATCACTGCGAGACAAAAGACATCACGGGATTCATGAATGTGCTCACATCTGCTGCACGATAAACTCTTCCCAGCACCAGGCAGCACCACGGGAGCCTCGAGGGGTGTGCGGCGGAAAACAATGCTCTTCTGGCTGAATAATGCGGAGCGAATTTCCCTTATCATGATTTTCTTCGACTGCTCAATGACACCAGGAACAAGGAAGGGGCTCCTTACAACACACGCGGTATTCTGGATGGTAAGCGGATGTGTGGGAGAAACTAGGGCCTATATTCCGAAATATTTCTGCGCCGCACCTCCACTACTTCACTCAATGGGATCCAGTTGATGTTACACGGGTTTTTCAAGAGTATTTTTATGGTTCTTGTGACAGATTAATAAGATTTCTACATTACTAACAGGAGAAACAGTCGTGAAAACCCGGCTAACCATCTCTATGGCCATTGAAAATAGTCGTGGTGAGAAAGCAAAGTGTTTCAAAATACGGACCTAAAGAGGTTACGAGTGTTTTCGCTCAACACGGCGGTCACAAGAGTCTACGATGCCAGATAGATCCCTCCTAAGACAGAGAATGTCCTCTTACACCACGCGTCTCCCCTCCTTTCCTCCGTCCGTGAACTCTGACATTGGTGACAGTTCCCTCGCTCCCCTCTGCTCGCTTCTCCCACCTGCAGCTCGCCCTTCCTTCCCTTCGCTGTCATGGGGTAAGATGTGGCCGTCTTTTTCCTTGGTGCAATATTACTGTAAAGACTCCTGTCATTGGCACTGTCACATGCTTTTAAGTTAGCAGCTCTCTCTCTCTCTCTCTCTCTCTCTCTCTCTCTCTCTCTCTCTCTCTCTCTCTCTCTGTACCGCGCAAGACCAAGACAAACAAGCAGGACGTGGCCGAGATGGATCCCGCGATACTCCGCTAACTCGCCTCCTTGGGCCTCGTCTTGTCCCGCTCAGCCAGGGCGAGTCGCGGCTGCGAGGCTCCCGAGCACACACTCCACAGCGACGAGCAAGACTCCCCGCTCAGTTTTATTGCTGTGTTTATATTTACTTCAGCGGTTGATGTTATATTAGATTAAGTATTAAGAGAGAGAGAGAGAGAGAGAGAGAGAGAGAGAGAGAGAGAGAGAGAGAGAGAGAGAGAGAGAGAGAGAGAGAGCGCATGGTAAAAAGGGAAAGAGGAATCACCACCCCGCCCATCACCGCTTTACCTGGCAGCCCATTATCCCGTACCTTGCCGCCCATCACCCTATCACCTCCTAGCTCATCACCAATCACCCCATCACCCTACAACCTGGTCGCCCCTCACCTCATTACCTTCTAGTTCATCACCAATCCCCCATCATCCCTGTTCGCCCATCATCTCATCACTTGGCCGCCCATCACCCCATCAGCTCGGTACGGGAGGCGCGTCCCTCGATGATCAAAGGTGTCCCAAGATTAACTGGCAAGACAGGATGGCGGAATAATGGTGCTGATCAAAGGCGTGTGTGGCAGGAGCGGAAAAACTGGACGGCTAATTTGCCTGCGATGCCCCAAGATCTTCCCCTGCCACCCTACCCTGCCGCATCCCTCCCTCCTGCCTCCCCCTGCCGCTGCTGTTCTGTCCAGCTCTCTCATGAACCACACATTCCCTCCTTGCCTCTTGCTTTACAGTCACCTAGTACTGGGGCGGATGGTACACAGGTCATGTATGTTTAAGATAGACTTCTGTTACTACTACTACTGCTGTTGCTACTACTACTAATAATAATAATAATAGTAATACTGTGTGTGTGTGTGTGTGTGTGTGTGTGTGTGTGTGTGTAATAATAATAATAACAATTATAATAATAATAATAATAATAATAATACACACACACACACACACACACACACACATTCGTTGCATTCACTATTTCAAAACACAGTTCGGAAAAAAGCAGAGGCAATAACCCACGTCATGAAAGCACAATCTCTCTCTCTCTCTCTCTCTCTCTCTCTCTCTCAGGAAGCGACCTAGATCTTTGACACACAACTTCCACAGCAACGCTTCCTGGTACGCGTCGCAAAAAGACAATCATCCAATCGGTCATCGCGTGCTAAGGGAAATGTGTATCAGGACGCGCCTGTAACTGAGGAGGAGGAAGGGAAACAGAAGACAGAGCGAACTAATGCGTAGCTTCTCCTATTGACGTTGCTAAAGGAAGTCATTAAACTCTATGCGGTGCCAAGACCCTCGTGAGTTGCCTTCAAACCGCTACACTAGTTAGGTCACACTGGTGTATTTATAAGGAACGCAAACAGTCACGGTAAGTGTGTGAAGCTTCGTTCATCATGAGAATGGCGGGGCAGGGTGTTACAGGCGCGTCACTTTGAGACAATGAGGTATGGCCGCTGCGGTGCCTCGGTGGCGGGGGGTTTAAGACTAGTCTAAACCAAATCAATTAAGCCCAGCCTAATCCAGTTTATTTTAGTCCAGCTGAGTCTAAGCCAATCCAGTTCAGAGCAGCTGAAGTCAATAGAGATGACACAGACAAGATATGCCTCTTCCTCCTCATCTTTTTCGCTCGGAGCCGCCTTTAAAACTATCGGATTCAACAGGGGAATTAAGAATATAAAAAAGAAAAAAAAAATTAAATATAACGAGGAAGGGATGGCGCACGAAGCAATCTGCAAGCTAATTACGCAGAGGTGATTAAACCGGCCGAGGAAATTACACTGAACACGTTTATTCCTGATGAGTTTCCAAAACGACTCCACCATTTAAGTGGCAACTCATTCCTAAATGCGGACACAATTTCGCCTTGAAAGAATACCCGAGACAATCAGAGTTCACTGATATTCCAAACACTTCAGCGCTTCCTTGATTAACTTTGTTTCTTGATAAATTTACTAAACTCCTATGAAGCTTTTTTTTTTTAGAATGAAAAATCACACAATATGAGGAAATGTCTCTATAAAAAGATAACAGTAGTAGTAGTAGTACTATTAGTAGTAGTAAAAGTAATGATAGTAATAACAGCGACAACCTATTTCACTATTATAAACACATTCCAAATTCATCCAAATTCATTCACGAAGCAACAAAAGTGAAAGAGAAAGACGAGTGTCCACCCCACGACCATCAAAGACGTGCAATGAATGTGTAGTGGTGGTAGTGGTGGTGCCTGAGGGAGCATCCTGGGTCCGGTGGCTCAGCGGACCCCAGGGCGTGGAATGCGGGGACGAAGGGAGGGCGAGGTGAGGGTGCAGGGCTTAGCAAGACAGGAGGGCGGAGAGGAATAGGGTCGGACAGGGAGGAGATAAAAGAGGGAGGCAGAAAGGAAAGGATAGTACGGGAGGGGAGAAAAAGTGAGACTAGCTAAGGGATTTGGGGAGAAGGGGAAACAACACAACGAAGGGACTCTTAACTTTGCGAAAATATCCAGTGGTAAAAGAAGAGCAGAAATACCTGATGAGAGAGAGAGAGAGAGAGAGAGAGAGAGAGAGAGATACACTATAAAGGGATTTTCGCGCAAAGATGTTTCGTCGATGGAATAGCTAAGGATGAATTAATGGCACAAAGAAACTCTGAAATGAAAAAAAATAAATAAATAATAATGCAACATACATCGTGCAAAGAAAACGCGACGGCTGAGATGAAAGGTGATAAGGCGCGAAGCATCAGTGGTGATGGTGGTGGAGGTGGTGGAGGAGTAACGTTAAAAAAGGAAGAAGGAAGTGAAGGTACAGGCAGAGGAAAGAAAATGTTAAGCAACACACATACACGCTGTTGACGTTGATTAAGAAGGAACATTTACCAGGTGTGTATGTGTGTGTAAAGGCGGCACTGCACAGGATCTCTCTCTCTCTCTCTCTCTCTCTCTCTCTCTCTCTCTCTCTCTCTCTCTCTCTCTCTCTCTCTCTCTCACTCTCTCATGAAAAAAACAATATCTTGGCACATACAAAGTACTAAACACACACACACACAGGAAAAAAAATAGAAACACGAGTACTGCTGTAAAAATAAATAACAGCCACATCCACACTCCTATTATCACCAGCACCCATCACCACCACCCGCACCACACCAGCACCACGGGAACACAGGGAAGGGAAAGTAACTAGAATTAAGAAGGTGGGGGGAGGGTGGCGATGGGGAGACACCAGGGGCGCCACGATCCTCTCATTCCTCTAAGTACGCCTTCATGAAGACAATTAAGGAACAAAGACAATGGCGACGTACCGTTCATCTTAATAACAACCGTAGCATTCTATCCTGCACTTACGGCACTTACCAGGGGCCGTAATGACAAGATAAGAAACATGAGAAGGATGTTCTGGAGTCACTATACGCTTGGTGAAATGTCGGCCATCACGCGAGTACACGGTGAATAATGACGCAATGACAGTGAAATGCTACGGACAGCTGAGCCTCCTCACAGACAGCCTCGCCATGATTTCAATGATCAACACGTGCTAATGCCTCTTTCATGTCACATCTGTCCTAACCATAGAGTAATGAGTATTTAGATTAACTCCTAGTCCGTCATGCGAGTAACTGTCACTTACTGTGCTGCAGGGCGTGGCATCTCTCGGCAGCGGCGAGGCAGCGAGACGAAGGCGGCTCACTTGATGACTTCCCCTTCACAAACGAACGCACTGCACTGTATATGTGTGGTCGCAGTGTTTAATGCACAAGTAAACCACGCAAGGTTGCTCACTGACATAATGGATAACGTGACTCCCTTGTGACTGATCTTGAAGGACTGGCGAAGCGAGTGAGGACTGAGGACTGAGGACGCCCAGCAAGAAGCCAGTTCGAGTGTTCGGATGTTCGAGTATTCGGAAGAGGAAGGCATTGTCGATTCTCACTTGTGAACTACTGGTTGACTGAAACAAGGAACACTAATCTGTCATTATGAGCAAATTTCATCCCCCTACTTATATGCACAAAAGATGCCCTTCCTTGTTCATTGCGCACTGACGTGGGGCGTGTGAATTGTGGAGTGACAAACATACGCTTCTTGCCAACACCAGCTTCACTTTCCCTCACCTGACACGGCACTAATCTGGTTTAACGGTATTTATAGTTCTAATGAGACATTTTGTTCGGTGGCAATAAGCTATCATTCACTCCTACATAAAACAGGAGCGCGTCAGGCATCGCCTCTCTCGATACAAGTTTGCATATCTAATCGACAAAAATTGAGTCATGAAGTATTTCAGCCGCGCATCAATCTTCATAATCTTCTGCACTCTGCTGTCCATTGCACCTCAGCATATCGAATATGTTCATCAATACAGCGATGGTGATAAATTATATGAAGATTGAGGATAAAGAGAAGATGAAGCAGACGCACTGAGAGGCAGGGCTGCTGGTGCTAGGCGCTCTTTAGCCACGAGACCATCGCCGGGGAGCCGCCCCGCCGGAAACGGAACACAAGGACCATAACGATAATCAGGTTCATAAGTAATTGTTGGTGCCTTTCCAATCAACGATGGAACTGTTGATTTCCTAATAAATCTAGTATTCAATGGACTCATGATTTTGATACAAATTAAAATACATATCATCTTGTAGGAAATTTACTTTGACATAATATAAAGCTCACTGAAATACTGTAAAAAAAACAGTTTTGTTACATAACATTCACAGGATTCACTTACATAATATTCTAGGTATGGTCCACATTATTCCTATCTAAATATAAGTATAGTTATTGCATTATTATTGAAGAACTCAGGCACTGTGTACTTACATAGTACTTTGTCAACTTTTAAACACAAAACAAAAATTTGATTATATATATATATATATATATATATATATATATATATATATATATATATATATATATATATATATATATATATATATATATATATATATATATATATATATATATATATATATATATATATATATATATATATATATATATATATATATATATAATTTTTTTTTCTTTCAGGGAAGATGGTTTAACAAACATGAAAATCTCAGGATAAACTATCAAGGATGCCCCAATTATCACACTCCTTTTCAAAATATCACCTAGAATTAACCGTGTTAATGCCTTTGATAACATGAACTACAAGTCTTCCATATTACAGGCGTCAAAATATTCTTTGAAAACAGTGACAGGGAAGAGCCAAGGATGCACTTTTCTGCATTATATACACTATATCACAACTTATGAACTGTACAGCTTTTATGACTAGCACATAAAATTGATAAATAATAAGTACATATTATGAGAGAGAGGCATAGCTCACATACAGTATAACTAACCCAGTAAAACTGTTCCATTACAATACACTTGGTCCTAACAATAACAAACAGTATATAACATCCTTAAATGCTGAGGATCAACTCACATGCTACACTGAATCATGTTTCAATATGGCTGTGATCAAAGAACTAGCAAAACCTGGGAAGATTATCACATGGCACATTAAAACTTTATAAAACAGCCAAAATATAGCGTTCATCTACCCTAACAAGTTTATGTAAATCCATGATTTGTATGCTGTGCAAATGTGGGTGAAGTGTAATCAAGTCTGATGATAATGAATACAAAATACAGGAACATAAACAGCTTACACCATCTCTTCAGTTTCACTTAGCTGAGAGATACCACTCTGGCTAACATGACAGTGTTATAACCATTATATATTTATCAATTCATCAACAAATATGTGATCAAAAAGTTCACAGACTGTTTCCATAATAAATGAACAATGTGGGTTGTGGTCAGTCACACGCAGCAAAAGCAAACAATAACTTCTATCATCCAGCATATCAGGCATTACTGAGCTCATTGGCAACTGTGGTATAATAATTCATGTGCTCACTTGCAATGTCACAGTGAACTTTAAACCTGGGCAACTAGTGCACATCACTTTCTATACAAGATTAAGAAATTAAGCAACAAGACTTGAAATAATGCAGCAAACCTACAGCAATGAAACAAATGATATGAGTGTTGTGTTTTCAGTGGCATTCATTCTTCAAGCACAAAATATCACTCCAGGATGACAAAGGATGAGTGATCCTCTATAAGCACAAACCCATAAAAAGAAAGTCAGGATTAAAGGAGCATCACCAGGGAAGTTACTGATATTGTTCCTATAATCTTTACATCTAATGTGAATATGCACCACACTGCTGCTAAGTTTGTGCCTTAGATCCTGACATCATATTGACAAATCGACCAGTTACATTTTGTTGAAAGTGCAGTTTAAGGCACAGGAAAACAACAGCCACTACTTGCTGGATCTGGGTGCCTGTGACCTCTTCATGTGGCTCAAGATGGGCACCAAGAATAAAATGCAGCACAAATCACAAATGGTATCTGATATATTTTAGTAAGATGTGTAGGAAGGACTCCAAACATGACAGAATGGAAGCAATACGTTGCTGTATGAGATGACTGCACTAAAGAGAACGATTGCAAAAGTTATGGCATGTATGATTAGGTTTCACAGATGTAGTCTCAGAATTTTTTGATCACATCTCATACTGCAGCATTATTTGACTGTATAAAAAAGGAAGTCTAATATTTCAATCATGGAAAGTTACAAAATGCACCTTCTCATTTATAAAAATACACTGGCAAGACTGCATAATATGTAGGCTAGCACCATATTGCGAGATGACTTGAAATCTAAATTTTGTTTCCTGGCATCAAAATATGTTCAGAGCAAATAACTATTTTAACAAAACTGTATAAAAAAAATTCCTAGGATATGTAGTAAAAACATAACAAAGTAATGGAAAGCTTCTTTGAAGTAAAGAAACAATCCCAACAAAATTTCACTTCGACATATTAGTACGTTTAGTAATAATGATTATTCATCTAAGTTCATGAACCAAAATAAATCTAGTCTATGAGCTTTAATGAATAAGAATTGTTTACATGTTATATGATGATGAAATAATTTGGCAACACAATCAGACTATCTTACAATATTTGCACACTGCATCTTCTGTTACCTTTACTACCTAAACTTATCAGGAATGGTTGTCTGGTGAGTTTCATTATCAGTAAGTTAAGTCATCTTGTGCCATCCTCTTCCCACCATCACAGGTGTCTTCACTGTCCAGCCATCTACAACAAAGGAAAAGTTTAGTCTATATTTTTGATAATGTTTATCATTAGTTATCCACACAAAACTCCAAAACAATTTACCTTTGACACTAACTTTTCTTCTGTTACAGTCCTTTCTCAACTCCCTGGATATATTTTGCTGCTTTTCCACAGAACCTCAAGTGAATGAATATTCATATTTTCATGCCAAAGAGTTAAGGGGACAGTGATACTTTGCCTCAAAACAAAAGAAGAATAACATATCAAGAGCTGCACACTTACCACTAGAAGCTTGCCTTCCTTGTTCTTGTTTATAGTGGTGACGGATGCTCCACTGTTGAGCACAATTGTTCCCTGTTTTCCATTCTTCATTGTGTGGCCAATGCTAATAGGAGAGAATATCCCAGTGTCATTAATGTGATAATGTGAAGTCTTTAAGATCAAGTTATGAATGTATAAGAGCACTGGTACATAATTTTAAAGCTTTAACTATCCTACACCTTTATCCTGAGTATGAGAAGCTCCCATTACCTCAACAAGGATGACACACAGAAGACACGTGTAGGAAATCTTTAAAAATACCTAATTATGTTCTAGTACTCTCAGTTCCTTATTAACAAGACTGTACAAAGGAAACTTACCAATCTGTGGCTGCAATATTGAGAATCTCAGTGTTGTCACTCACAGATACGATTTTTGTCACTGCCTCAATCACGTTTGGCACATTGATGATCAGGTCACCCTGCAGATTTCAAAATTTTATGATATTTCAAAATAAAGAAGGAATATATAGCACATATGATACATGTATATGGCTTTTATTTGGAGTATATCACAGTAAAATGTTGCTTTTTACAGGGACAAAAAAAATATTTGTACAAGATGTGTGATCATTTTATGAGTTTGCTCCATTATGCTGTAAGGGTAACCTACACCTACAAGAAACACCAACCTTTTCCTTTTTAGCATTTTCAGGAGGAATCTGTATCAGCATCAGGTTATCATTGTTGGGTGACACATGAAGACCTTGAATTTCTTTCAGAGAGAATCTGTGCTTTTGCTTGAGCTTGTTTTCCTTGGCCTCCAGCAGATACAGGGCACCTGTGGTGATGACCAGCAGTCGGTCTCGGGGTTTGTATCCATGACGATCATACTTAGTGCATGGAACACTGTACTGTAAAGTATTACAGGAAAATAAAATAAGCAGGTTCTTTTAGAGAGCATGACAAAAATCACGTCACACATAAACTTCCTCATTCTTTGTATAGCTGAAAGTACGTGAATACATAAAGCAAGAATAGCACCAGATTCCACAAATCATATAAATGTTACAACCATTACCAAAATACTCTTTAAAGGTCTAGCATCTGCCAAAGTAAAGATCTCTCTGCTTTGTCAATACACCAGACTGACAACCAATGGCAGGAAATATCTCAAAATACTAAATATATACTTATACATATATTATAAAAATGAAATTGATATGCCTACATACCTTTGTTTTTTCCCCAGATGTCTTGATTATTCCTTCAAATCCAGTCTTCATCAAGGAATCAGATGCAGGGTCAAGTCGTGATGCCATGAACCAGTTGGGTAAGACAAGAGGGTAGCTTGCTTTCTTTCCTGTGTTTTATATAGAGAGTTAAGTACAGTATTATAATGTGTTATATATTTGTCATATGCAAGCTTACATTATTCAGTTTAATATAGGATGTCCCTTACATTATGCACATGACCAAAAAGAGTTAAAGTGAAAGACAGACCTTTGAAGAGTTGCTCAGCCAGAACCTTTTCCTCAAACATGGCGCGCCTTTCTGACGACAGTGCCCTCACATACTTCCTGGCCAGGTATGTGCGGTGGAGATCCTACAAAGAATGATCATTACTAAATAACACAGCACATTCACCTCATGACATAACATGCGTAGCCTGTTGTCAATGGATCCATCCTTGGTGTCAGCATTGTGCTGAATATGTAATGATACTTTTTTAGTGAGTCTACATAAACTGTTGCAATACTGACACTTCCTCTTCATGGTTATTTCTTTCTAAAATAATTTTTTACTTTCCCTGAAGCCCTGAGATATAAAAACAAGTGATAGAAACACTACCCTTGCTTACTTACAAGGTAATATGTACAGACGACCTCTCACCTTCAGCACTACAGAAGCCTCAGTGCAGGAGCCTGGTGGTTGAGGCCACCGGCGATCAAGAACATTCTGGGGCAGGGACTTTGCCAATCTCAGCAGATACTCACACTTGACCAGCTGTTGGAATCTCGCATTGGTGGGGTTCACTGCCTCATTGCGAGTGATGAAGCCTTTCACGAACCTGAAAAAAGTAGGATTGATCAAGAGCATAAGAATGCAATAAAAGTAATAAAAAGATTTCCTAAGAAGAAATGTTCTTCCTCAAAATCCTAATGGTTTTATGGCAAATAAAAGGGAACAGAATAGGTATTGTAGTACAGAGAAAATGACAGATATACTTATGTAGATAGATATATAGATATGTATGATATGATCTAATGTATGCAGACATATGTTCCAAAAGAGCAATTCTATGTACAAAATATATGCTCTACACAGTGTTACTTCATTGTAAAAAGAATGATCTTTGTTCCTATGAGACAAAATAATGAAAATATCTGACAGACAAATCTGAATGAAATAAGTGACACTGCAATGTAGATTATGCAGTAAGAACTCCCTGCAGTCAAAACTACCTTTAGCAGATGGTGTTTAACAGATTTTCTCATGAATAATAAGACTGAGAAACATTACTGGGTATTGAGAAATGCAAGTTTTCTACATTTTCAAAGTGCTGGTGCCAGTTCTTACAACAGGATGCAGCAGAAATACTTTCCATATTTTGTCAACTTTTAAAATGTGGCAGGTATTTCTGTTGCACCCTGTATCAGCATATACATCAATAATCTGCTTACTAAACTTACCCTCGAATAACTCCTGCAGCCCATTTTCTTTGGGCGAGTAGCCTTGCAGCAGCAACGCGCCTCCAGTGCTTGGCCAGAACTGTGACTGCCTCCCGCATTTTCTGGTACCTCCTCTGATACACAAAGGCTTTCCACTTGGCCTGGATCATCGTAGCCAGTTCACCTTTTCGAACCTGAAGGGTGTCTTCTGTCTTGAACAGTGTCCTGGGCAGCCGGATGAACAACTTGCTCCTGAAAATCATTAAATATTCATTTGATGTACTATCTATCTATCTACCAAACTACCTACTAAATCTTTGACATATTACTAATCTGTAAGTGACAACAACATCCTCAGTGAAGCCCATACCACACTGCCTCTTTGTCTTTCTAAAATAGCATGTTTGTTCATCAACAAAGGGGAAATCATAATAAGAAACACCAGAGATAGAGACAGATCCATAGTCAAAGAGAAGCACTACCTACCTTCCCATGCGGTAGTCATCAGGATGGTAATTGAGGTGCTTCACAATATTCAGCACTCCATCCTTGGGTTGTCCCTTGTAGTTTGGCCAAGTTGATGGGCAGAGTGACTTGTACCTCTCCAGGAATATCTCATAAGCTCTGCGGTAAGCAAATCCTGCTCGTCTCACCCGCAGATTTTCCATCAGTCCAAGATATTTGACTTGATGGCTCACCCTCTCCTCATTGAAGCTGTCTGAAAGAGAAAATACTTGCTGGCATCACGTTTGTATTACAATGCTTCCTTTCTCCTTGGCTTTGTAAAAGGGAGGATGTTGGAAAAGGAAGCTTTATATTTTTACAAAGGGGCAGTGATATTTTGGTGACCCTGAATAGGGATTAAGCTAAAAAGAAAAGGATAGCAACAGAAAAAACCTAAATGCTACAGATATTTCCTTTTTAAATGTTTCCAAGCAAAAGGATTAATAAATGATAAGCTTCATTATCAATATGCTAAAACCCAATTCAATGCACATATTGAAGGATAAGGACATACAGGAGCGTTTCTCATCATTGGGTTTGATGCAGCGGATGTATGAAGGTTCCTTAGACATGAGGATGGTCATCAGCTCTCCCAGACTATTCTTGAACTGTGTGGCAGCAGTGTCAGGTCTCTTCTTTCTTCCCAATTCCTCCTGAAATAGCAAGTGGTAAAAAGATTAGGAATATAGGAGAGTTGTTATGCTGCAGCTCAACACGGGACAAAACAAAGAAAAGAAAAAAAATGTGTATCTTATCAGTCAATTAAGTAACTTCTTACCTTAGGAAAGACATCAGTGATGATTAGATTTGAAGTGTGAGTCATAACCTCTTTCAGGTCTCTGAAGAGAAGATCATTGTTTTTGTCCAGGAAACCTTGCACTCTGTACGCCACCTCTCCAGCATAATGCCGCAGTCGAAACTCATCCTTATTGATGGTCTTCTTCACCTGGAGGCAAAGCACAAGTGATGACCAACTGATCCAAGAGGCCTTGACTTCACAATACATGAAGTGGTACAATATTCAAATTTAACTTAATCCTGAACACACACATGGTAACAGCTACAACTAAAAGTATATGGCAACAAAAACAGGCAAGAGTGTTGCCCTTAGTATGAAGAGTACTAAATATTCTAATACTTCATCACTGCATCTTACACAGGATTCTTCTCTTGGGCATACAGAATTTACCGTCTTTTCCATTATTCAGTAATTTTTTCCAGCTCCACCAGTGTTACATATCATATGCATAACTCGATTACAGTTTACTCTCTATACGTCCACACTGCAGCTGTTACTCTGTTCTTAAAGTCATCTGCTTGATACAAACTTTCCTCCACCCAGCAGGCATTGTCAACTTTATAAGGCAGTGAACTCCAAAAAACATGTATATTGAAGGATAAGGATTTACAGGAGCCTTTCTCATCACTGAGTTTGAAATTTGTTGCTTACTGTCATGAATCTAACTCCTACTGAGTTGCAAAAAATGTAATTCCTAACTCTACCTACAATTCTTAGGAAAAACAGTGTACAGCAGCTTCATACAAACCAGCTTGCACTTACCTTGGAATTATCAGATGTGTCATAACTGAAATAATGTTTGTGCTTTGCCAAATGAGAATTCATCTTTGCTAGGAAGGTGGCATCTGTTGCATCCCCTGGGCGGAGGCACTCCTCATCCAGCAGGGAGATGATGCCTGTCAACCGTGGTAAACTGTGAGCAGTTATGAAAATGTCAAAATGAAGAATTCAAGACTGATGACTATAATTTAAATAAAAGTCAATACATGAGAAAATACTGCCTATTCTGAGTATGAGGAGGATCACTGGATACATCAACACCTTACATGAGCAATATGGTAATGTCATTCTAAACATGAAGGCTTAGAAAGAGGTCAAACATCATCATTCAGTGAGTTGAATGATGCAGGAAAGTGAATTAGTGTACTATGATGCAGCCCAATGAATCTAACAACTGACTTAAAATCTGTTGTATTTGTCAATACAATAAAAGATTAACTGAAAAAACACAAAAGAACATTGAAGCAGTAGTTAACAAGAGGAAATTACAAAAGTAGTAGTTACACAACATGTTACAAAGAAAGTTTCCTGTGTCTTCATGATTTCATTCCCATGTCTTCATCTTAGTACTACCTTTGTGCTTCTCCTCCACCAGGTCACAGATGATCTTGTTATCAAAGTAGTCCACTTGTTCCCACTCAATCCCTTCACGCCGGTACTCGTCCTGCTCACTCCTCAGTGTCAGCTCAATGAACAACTGCTGCAGTTTCTCATTGCAGTAATTGATGCAGAACTGTTCAAACCTGAAAAAAATTAATTTCTATATTACACCTGTCAGATTGTTCTCTTTTCTTTTGCTATGATGAAAAAATCTCATTAAGGTTTCCCAACCCCATTGCTTCCTCATTTCCTCTTTTCCTGCAACACATAAGATATATGGAGATATGTATCCTATGCCTTGTGTGTCAGGGCCCTAGATATCTATTTTAATCTGATGCAAATGCACTTACCCATTCTTGTCAAATATTTCAAATCCATAAATATCCAGGATTCCCAAGAGAGTCTTCCTCCCAGTCTCTTTGTTGTGCAGGGTGAGGTTGAGTCTCCTCACCAGCCAGTCAAACACTCGCTCGTACACAGACTTGGCCAGTGCATCACGGGCATACACCGCCTGAAACACAAGTCGTGAAATACTCACTGGGACTCAAAGCTGGATGTGACCTGTGAGCTACAGTCTTTACAAATTTCCTCATGTGAGTTTTGGTTGGTCTTGATTCTCTTCTTAATACATATTTTCTGCAACTACATAATTTTTTGCTGTAGTTTCTATTTGGGATGAGCATAATGATTAGACTTTTTTTATATTTACTTTTGTGTCCTTGGCTGGACTCCCAAACACACGAGAGAGACAGAGACAGAAACAGAGAGAGAGAGGGAGAAAGAGAGAGAGATTTTTACTGGTCATTTAGTTTATACATTACATACACTGAAAACAAAGAACAATAAGGCCAGATCCAGGAATCCAAAGTTTCAATTGGACCTGAAGGTTTTCCTACGAAGGATGTACAGCAATGGACTGTTGAGCCATGAAAACTATACACACAAGAGCATACAGAAAGAGAGCTGCTTCCCACCTGCTCTGGGTTGAGGGGTGATGTGACAACATCCCCACGTGCCTCAATGGTGCGGTGAGTAAGGGCCATCAGCAGCTCCTTGCTCTCGCACCCTAGTAACTGAAAGGAAAAGCAGGTTCACTGTATGGGGATCAGTCACACAGCCTGGACAGAACAGACAGAAGTAACCAAATTATTTTCATATTTCTGAAATGGTAAAGGTTGACAACAGTGAAACATTTTGAAACATTCTCCTCAATTCAATGCAAATCCAATAACAAACATACTCAAAATCAAATTGTAAATCAAGATGAAAAATGACATGAAGAACTACCTTGCTGCAGTAGTTAACAGGTGTCTCGTCCACCACCTTTGCCAGTCCATCATCATTAACTGTGAAGGTGACGTTCCCCAGATGCAGGATAGCGCCAATTATCCCCCAGATAGCCGTCTTCTCATCATCTCCAAAGTTTAAGATGTCTAAAGCATGTTGCACAGCCTCAAAGTCTCCGGAGTCATTGATAGAGTCTACATGACAGCTCTTACCCTGAAAACAAGCATGCAACACTTTATTATGCCAGCCAATTTGGGGTGTTGATGTGTGTTAATCTAGTGGTAGTGTTCAAGGGTTGTGTGGTTCTGTCAGCTTCTCTAATTGTTCACTGTTCACTATTTTGTTTCAGTTAATGTGTATTCCTTGCCTCTACACATTCTTCTAGTCTATTCAAGGCATCTATATTTGTAGGAGAGAAGTTGTACTGTTTATTTTATCATTCAAACACTTCCCCTTACTTAATTTTTCCTTTGCATCTTAAATAAGCAGCCTCTCTTTATCTCCTCAGTGACAAGTATTTTCTATCTATTTTTTGCAGTGTGTGTGTGTGTGCGTGTGTGTGTGTGTGTGAGTGTCCCTTCTCAAGAAAACTGATATAATGCAAAGAGATATCTGCATTGTGAGACTGGATGTAAAGATGATCTACGTCACCTGCTTGAGGTAGAAATAATGGTCTGGATTCCTCTCAAGGTGCAACTTTTCAAGAAGCTCTGCTGGTCCTCCTCCCAAGAGCTGGTAAAAAATATGGAAGTTCCTCTCACCAACCTCCTGGTGCACCACACGGGACTTCTCCAGCAAATAGTTCAGGATGTGGCCACCAACTGGATCACCCTGAGAATTAAGAACAGTGCAAATATGTCATCAAAGAATCTTATCATCGTAATGATCAATCTCGCTGAATTGAGCACTAAAATGTGGGAATTTTGGACAGTCACAAGAAATGAACAATTGAAAGCTATGGAAGGAAGATCAGTGGAGAGACAGAAGAAGACCTGCAGAGGATGTATGGAGGAATGCATGAGAAGAATGAACATCAGAGAATAGACTGTCTACAATCACATGTGGGTGAGATTCATGAGTTGCTCAACCCCATATAGAGTTGAAAAAAAGGGATTAAATGGAATGACGGTGACAATGATGATGAATATCTACACTCACCTTAAAATTGAACTCAATATCCATGTATTTTCCAAAACGCGAGGAGTTGTCATTCCTGTTGGTCTTGGCATTACCGAACGCCTCCAGTAGTGGATTGCTCTGCAGGAGTTTGTCCCTCACACGGTCCACCTCTCTGCGGTGAAGCGAGGTGGCCGCCAGGAACCTCAACACCTGCTTGCTGGCCTCTGTCTTCCCAGCACCTGACTCACCTGCAGAAGCAACAAACATGAAGACATCATAACAAACAAATTAAAAGTGTTCTTCAAGTGCCCCTAAAAATGAGATTTTCCTTTTTTTCTTTTTTTCAAATATATCTTCTTTTTTATAGATCATTATGGCTATGATACTGACAAGCAGTGGATAATGATGCCATGTAACCTGCATCACATCAAGGCTAATTTTTCAAGTGCATTTAGCAAGAATGAAAGTCAAATGCTTTTAATGTACTACAAATGCTTTAATGTACTACAGTGGATGTGAGTTTTACCTGAGATCAGGATGCAGTGGTCAATGACTTCTGAGATCATGGATTTGTAGGCATTTTCAGTGATGGCAAACCTGTAAATAGTAGTCTGATTAGAATTAAGTATAGCAAAAGACTGGATACTGTTTGCATCTAAATCCTTATGATTTTGAAAATGAATTACTTTATCTGATGGGGGGAATTCCTTGCCTGCTTCTGTATTTCCTCCTTCCTATGACTTGAACTCTTTCAAGAGGGAGGTTTCAAGACATCCTTCAATTTTGGATGACACTTTTGACCTTTCTTTTGTTACCGGCACTTCAGTGGGCCCCGCATTTTTTTTTTTTTTTTTTGCTTGTTTTGTTGTTCCTGGCCAGTGCCCCTCTACCATAAGAGAGAGAGAGAGAGAGAGAGAGAGAGAGAGAGAGAGAGAGATGAATCCACGTTATCAAAACCGCGAGGAAGTCTCGGGTAGCATATACTGGCAAGTTTTTAGAAAGGTTGTGGTGCACGTGAAGGATGCAAGAAGATAGTGCTCGATAAAAACTGAGCGAAGTGACGTAATGCTACTTCCTTCCTTTCTAAGTACGTTCTCTTCGAAAATCAGTTCCTGTCCTGAGTGTCATTTTCCTTTCCTATCAGATCTACTTCCTTTACGTAAGCTATGTTTAGTTTTTTTTCCTACTTTTCGATCTATAATTAGATTTCCCAAGGGGACATCTTCATCGAAATCAGCCACACAAATGAGTAATCTCCTTCCTGAAGCTAACACGCTCTCCCTCCGCCTTCCCTCCAACATGTCTCTCTCAACTCATCTCCTTTCAGAGGGCTTCATTCCTTTCTTGAGAGCGCCGTGCCTTTCAAGTTTGCTCCACTTCAGTTCTTCGTTGCATGAGAAACGGTCTCGTGTTAAATTCTATCTGTATATCGTGTGTTTGTTTAATAGTGTGTGTGTGTGTGTGTGTGTGTGTGTGTTACAGCATTATTCTACATACTTTCTTTTCAAGCCTGTTTTTGTTTTCCATCAAGACGTATTACCTCAAAGCAAACTAATCGATAACTTTTTTTATTATCATTATTTATCTATTTTTAGAGGGTCGGTGTCTACGTGGCAGGTGTTTTACTCAACTCTATAACGTTCCCCTGTTTCCCCCACCGAGGAGGCGCCGCTGATATTTCAGAGACGATGACGTTTGTCCCATTACGACCATTTCCTGTACCTAATAATAAACACAAAGCTGTAATTTTGACGAAGGTTGCAAGGCTCTTTCCTGAATTCTAAGGATCTTCTCCACCTGACCTTCTTTTCTCCTTTGAACGGATGTTTGACACAGGTGTGACCTTTGGGTACATCCAGGCCTTCAGTTTATTACTTCACCTGTATGAAAAAACACGCTAGGTAACAATTGGCATTTTACCAATATGATTATGTTCGTCTGTTCCAGATAGTGTTCTTTATGTGCTTTTTATTTCGTTTTTATTTTTATTTTTTCTTACGTGCACATGAGGCTAAGTAAAAAAAAAAAAAACGGGGGAAATGCTTGATAAGATTGCTGCTCCTATAAAAATTAAAGAAAAATATCGAAATGGAGGAGGATAATTTGGTTCCAAGATATGCCGAAACTCCTCTACAGGCAGAGTTCCAAAGTTTAATAGTGCACGTTTACATATTAATAAACTTTCTACATCATAATCAGCATAATCATAATCAGTGTGGCGTGACATCTATTACATCAATCTCTCGTAACCTACGGCCCCTCGCTCGAGCACCGTCCAGCCAGATACGAGGATGTCAAAGGAGCAGCAGAGAGCGAAGTGTGATGAATATAGACCCACTTGTAAAGGCTTACATTGACTGGGGCCTTATGAGTGCCTTAAAACCCGGTCATCAGGCGCCACTCCAGATCTGTCGCAACAAGTAGTAGGTTGCCATGAGGAAGAACACGATGGAGGAGGAGGAGGAGGAGGAGGTCGTGGGGGCAGTTAAGGAGGGCAAGGGGAAAGAGAAGGAAGGGAAAACTAGGAAGAGGAGGAGGAGGAGGAGGAGGATGACGAATAGGCTACCACCATCACCACTACCACCATCACCAGCAGCCACAAAGATTTAAGACTATCATTTAAATTACTTCTATAATCACCGCCACTACCACCACTAGATACCCTGCACACACATGCCCAAGTTAAGTCTCCCTTCTCGTCTCCCAGCTATCAACACAACACTTTAGGCAGTCAACACAGCAACAAGTGAAATAAACATTCAGGTCTGTATCATCTGGGGGTTGTCTGTCACTCTGTCAGTCTAAGCCATCCCAGAGGTAGTGGTGGTGGTGGTGGTTGGAGTATATCTCCTACCAGCCACGGTGCCTAAGAACTGAGGGTCCCTTGTTACAGGACCTTCCAAGACAGATACCCAGAGTCTTTCCCAGTCTGGTCTCCCACACGGACACTTCATCTTTTGTCTCCTGATTAGGCTTGTATAGGGTTTCTGCTCAGTTCCTGTCGTGTGTGTGTGTGTGTGTGTGTGTGTGTGTGTGTGTAATGGGTACGTGCATGTGGTGGTGTGTGTTTGGGGAGAGGAAGTTGAGGAAGTGGGGTGATGTTTGCAAAATCTGTGTCGAGGAAGTTTATATAAGAATTGACACCGCCTCTCTCTCTCTCTCTCTCCTAAGAATATCTGTATATCTTATCCATATTTTTTCTTAGAACATAATGATGATTCGTTTAAGTTTGTATCTATATTTTTTTATAACTAACTTTTAAGCAATTATCAACATCTCATAATATTAAACTCAATATAACAAGGCACCATGAACTGAACTTATTGCGACGCCGAGACACGTCAAGAACCAATTAATCAATCACTAACTCTCTCTCTCTCTCTCTCTCTCTCTCTCTCTCTCTCTCTCTCTCTCTCTCTCTCTCTCTCTCTCTCTCTAGTCAGAAGAACAGCGCATATTTTAGGACGGAAACCATATGATTATGTGAAGGAGTTTATAAGTTCAATGATTTAAAGCACTCCACTATAATCTATTAATTCTAGTGGATGGTCTTGCGCTGGCTGCGTGAGATGTGGTTCCTGGCGCAGCTTGGCACATACAAACAGAGAGGAGGAGGAGGAGGAGGAGGAGGAGGAGGAACCTTGAAGCATCATCATCGTTGTCTCTCTCTCTCTCTCTCTCTCTCTCTCTCACATACACACAGGAACTTGCAACACCCCATCAAGAGAATTAGCAGATATTACTTAGGAATGTGAAGGAGTGTGTTTAGTACAGTAGAACACAGGATTTGGTGATATGGTAGGGAAGGAAATGCTGGAATAGGACAATAGGGAATATTCAGAGAGAGAGAGAGAGAGAGAGAGAGAGAGAGAGAGAGAGAGAGAGAGAGAGAGAGAGAGAGAGAATCTACAACTAGGAAACTAGGAAAATTTACAGGGAATCCATGTAGATCTTACATTAATTCATAAGAGAAACTTCATGAACTGGTCAGCATTTGGATGGTTGGCCGAATGAAAGAATAATGTGCTTGAGTAGTAGTAGTAGTAGTAGTGGTAGTAGTAGTAGTAGTAGTAGTAGTAGTATAACATAAAAAATGAAACACGGACCTCAAAATAAGCACATTACAATCATGAAATAATAAATAAACACATGAAAAGTGAAAGACTTAAAACAAAAAAGTAATCTGTGTGTGTGTGTGTGTGTGTGTGTGTGTGTGTGTGTGTGTGTGTGTGTGTGTGTGTGTGTGTGTAAGGTGGGTCGATCAGCCTGATAAACGACATGACCTCGTTCTTGTCTTGGTAAGCTTAGCGTTCTTAGCCGTCACTGATAAAGCTTACGCGATAAACCCACGCAAGTTGGTTATCACTCTTCTTATCGGGAGGGAGAGAGAGAGAGAGAGAGAGAGAGAGAGAGAGAGAGAGAGAGAGAGAGAGAGAGAGAAAGCCACTCTAATAAAAATAAAGAAAAAACATCACTCAGTACTTCTAATAAATGTACAGCAAGCTCCTTTCGAGTTAACAGACCGAACATGATGTCATTAACTCATTGAGTACTGCAGACATCTTTCAGACTTAGTCATACCGCCTGTTAGTTGGTCTTAAGTAAAAAAAAAAAAAAAAAAAGATAAAATTGTGTCTGATGAGTAACTAGATAACTCATAATCATTTCATAACAATAAAGTATCATTCTCAACTCGATAATATCCTCTCATGACATCCAGACCCTAATGAGATGAATGCCGTGTTAATGAATGGGTTATTTTCAAAGTTAAACAGAGCGAGAGGATGCAAACTCATTCAAATACAAAGCATCACTGACAACTGCAAATCTTTCTCAAACTAACGAAAAAAAAAAAAAAAAATCATGAACCCACTGTGCTATTTTAATTTAATAGCTACAGTGCGTCTAGGCGTTCAGATCTAAAGAATCAGACAACCCATAACAAGAAGACAGACGCTGACTGAAGACGCAACAAGTTCTGAAGGATTAAAATGAATACAAACAACTACAAGAGGATGAAAATTAAGAGCAAACCTAAACTACCTGATAACTATATTGAAAGACATCGGGGCACAGCAGGAAAAGTACAAAGAGAAGGCTAAGTAAACACTCACACGTGGGGCGGCACCTCGTAGAAGTTGACATTGCGGTACTTCTCCAGGTAGCTCTCCGTGTAGATGCCCAGATCCTTGTACGGGTTCACGGACACCACCACCTGCCCGATGTACGTCTGCGGGCACGGCAAGAACGACGCTGTAGTGCACGGTACAAAACTACAGCATCTTTAGTAAAAACCTGAACACACACACACACACACACACACACACACACACACACACACACACAAAGAGAGAGAGAGAGAGAGAGAGAGAGAGAGAGAGAGAGAGAGAGAGAGAGAGAGAGAGAGAGAGAGAGAGAGAGAGAGAGAGAGAGAGAGAGAGAGAAGAGAGGAGTAGAAAAGGTAGTAGTAGTAGTAGTAGTAGTAGTAGTCATAACAGCAGCAGTAGCAGTAAACTCACGTAGATTAGGTTCTCATAGTAGCGCTTCTTCAGGTTGTCAATGAAGGCCGCTTCATTTAGATAGTCCTCCAGCAGAATGGCATCAGGCACGCCAGTCTTCTCCCGCCCCTCCAACACACTCTCCATCCTCTCCAGCGGCGAGCGCCTGCGTGATAACCAACAGGGTGAGAAAAGAACCAGACTCGTGCAAAAAGAGGGGTGGCAGGGCAAGGCAGGAGGCGAAACACTCCCTTCCCTCGAGACCAGGTGTGTTATAATGAGTGTTTGCATTCATTTGCATTCAGGTATAAATCTAGTAAAAATACTGTATGGCGCAGAATACTAGTAACTTCTAAATTTAGATGATTCTTTTTGACCTCTCCTTTGGGACTGGCACTCTTAATGGGCGTTTTCTTTCGCTCTTGGCCAGTGCCTCTCTTACACAAAAAGAAAATGCATTTACTAATATGGTAGTTAAACATTCATAGCAATGTAAAAAATGCAGTTCATATAGAAAAAAAAAACGAGAATAAGTAGTTAGTTGTTTCTTGCAAGCTGCATAACTACACATAACAAGTGCGTAAATAATGAGGTGCTTAATGGAAGAGTTTTCAAGCAGTGAACTCGTCTAGTAAGTATGCAGGTCAGTAATGTACTGGTGTAATGGGGAGCACGGGGACCTGTAGGCTGAATATGTCACTGGGCCTCCGCAGTGATCGCCTTAACAGATCCAGTTCACATTGGAAAGTTTTACTTCAGGATGATGTTCATATTTATGCGTGAAAGGATGACAGAACATGTGTGTGTGTGTGTGTGTGTGTATGACAGTTACCATCAGTGAAGGCATCTTAGCACCCTGTCTCTCCCTCCCATCATCCACCACAATGACGAACCAAGGCAGCACATCATTTTGCACACACCACACGCCCACACCTGCACGACACCCATGCGTCCCCCACGCCGTGCCCCACCATACTCATCACCCTCCCAGTGGCATTATTCTTGCATCCCCCACCCTCCAGGAACCTCTTATCAAAGTCCACCACCACCCACATCACCAAGACCTGACGGAGCTTTCAGTAGTCGTAAGGAAACTAATAACACGTGTAGCGACCTGTAAACCTTTAAATCTGAGATACAATAGGATTTTTATATAAGGTGTTATTCTCTGGTATAAAAATTTGAATTATCATTCTTTTTTTTTCGGTTTTTACGTAGTTTTCCTGGTGAGTTAAAGTTAAGACAATGTTTTCTAAAAGAGGACTTTGGAACCGTAAACCTGAATGAATGCCCTTCTTAACCTCAAACCATGGCCAGGATTCGAACCCGTGCGTCTGAGAACTCATAAACCCCTACACGCGCGAAGCACCACTGTAACACGGCGCCGTTCACCCTTTACTATAAAATAAATGGTTCATGTAATTGCCTAAGAGCTTCTGATATACAATGTGTATTTCTAAAGACTTCTTTCTGAGTTATCTAATTGTCCTGAAAATTTCTAATACATAAATCGACGTTTTAACAATCTAATTGGCTGGGACATTCAAACTCAATCTTCTCCCAGTCATTTGGTTGTATAAAAATTACTACTACATAGTCTGACCTTCTGGTATCCTATCTTATCTTATCGCATCTTAACAATCTCCTTCACTAATCGTTGCCTGTGCGTGTCTAATGTACATTTAATTCACGTTTAATTAAGTGAGATATTCTGATACACTTTAATTCAGTATATTTAGTTACAAGGATACTGATGAATGCTCGCAAAGTTCATGGTTTTCTTTCTGTTCCGAACGCTGTCATAAGGTTTGCTACATAAGAACATTAGAGCATAAGAGAAGCTGCAAGAGGCCAGTAGATCTACACACACGTGGCACTCCCTGGATTACACATACCTACCTCCTATATCTACCTATCATTCCAGTCTCATAATTTATCTAATCTTCTCTTAAAGTTCCCTACTGATTCGACACTAACAGCCTGATTACAGAGACTATTCCAGTCACCTAGCACTTTATTTGAGAACAATTTTTTCCTCTTAATTACTCTATCAACCTTGCAAAACTACCAAGACCATATCACTCTTGTCAAATCATATATGCCACTTAAATACCCCTATCAGGTCCCCTCTTACTCAACGACACTAAAGATTGTACATTTAAAAAGCTAAATCACCTGAATATTAAACATCTCTTGCAGTTTTTAGACATTCTCCTCTGTCCCACACCGTACAGCACCTCAGACTTGCCTCAGTTAGTCAGTCCCGCTAGCAACGAGACTCGACAAGGTGAAGGAGGAGGAGGAGGAGGA